>NC_037677.1:123275217-123562517 GCF_003255815.1 Theropithecus gelada | reverse complement strand
TTTTTCTTTTTTTTTTTTTTTCTTTTTTTTTTTTGAGACAGAGTCTTGCTCTGTTGCCCAGGCTGGAGTGCAGTGGCGCCACCTCGGCTCACTACAAGCTCCGCCTCCCGGGTTCATGCCATTCTCCTGCCTCAGCCTCCTGAGTAGCTGGGACTACAGGTGCCTGCCACCACGCCTGGCTAATTTTTTTGTATTTTTAGTAGAGACGGGGTTTCACCGTGTTAGCCAGGATGGTCTCGATCTCCTGACCTCGTGATCCGCCCGTCTCGGCCTCCCAAAGTGCTGGGATTACAGGCGTGAGCCACCACGCCTGGCCGATGAGGCCCCTTTTTCTAATTCACACAAAAGCACCCTGAGCTAACAGCAGCTCCAGACCTGCAGAATAGGTAAGCAGACAGATCTGCAAAGGGCCAGGCACTTCCTCACCCTAACCCCTGGCCCTGGCCTCCAGGAGAGCAAACCAAAGCCCAAACCCTCATAGAAGAGCCTGAGGAATCGGCACCGTGGCTGACGGGGAGCTGGTCTTCCCTGGACACCAGGATGCAGCTAAGAGTTTCTCAAATCTCAGGAGTCTGAGTCCAAAAGCCTCCCTGGAGAATGAATGTCCACAAAATAAATCTAACAGAAAGATGCTCTTTGAAGGACTGCAGGATGTGGTGAGGTCATTCACAGAGGTCAAAGGTTAAGACATGAGGATGGAACACCTAACATTTAATATTAGAAATCCTGCATTTCAAACCCTTTCTCAGAAATGCCAGCCTGCTCAAATATCTTAATACATAAACTAATGCATTAGTGACACAATTAAATTTATTACCACACACTTTAAAAATGGAAATTAAATGTTCCTGATTACCCTGTGTTTTGAATGCTTTCTCACAGGAGAAAAAAAGTGCATTTGGCGTTGACATTTGCTTACCCAGAATAACTAAAAACAAAGAGGATTAGCATACATTCTATCTCAAACAATAGAACCAGATGTCTGGAGTCTTCATGAACTCACTGTCCACATAAAATGTCCCACACCTCTAGGTTCAGAATAATTTGGATTAAATATTCAGGATTTTGTCTATTGTAAAGAGGAAACATGTTGGCATAAACCAAAAATCGGCCAAGGCCAAGTGGTAAGCTCAAGAGACAGGAGGCCCATGTGGACAGAGGGGTGAAAAAATCCAGCGGCTCTCTCTGAAGATGAGCATCTCTTCCATGTCCCTTCCGCTCCTGGGACCGCTAACAGTCACTTGACAGACAAGCAAGGATCAGGTTAAGCCTGGGCTGCTGGTGATAAAATGAGCTCTGGTGGGCAGCGCCCTGCCGTCCCCGCGGCTGATCTGTGCGGCTGCACTCGCTGGCCACATTGCTCACCTCTGACCTGAATTCCACCCACCAGTGGGCCCTGGAGAAAATTCAGGTTCGAGGTAAACAAGCACTAGTCACGTTGCCTAAGGCCATTCTGATTTAGGAAGTCACCTGTGATCCCCTATCACTGTTCTTGTCCCTCGGTTCTCACTGTGACTTGGAAATGCCCACTCCCCCCAGAAGCTGAAGGAACTGGACCCCTGGGCATCAGCCCAAGGTCCTCTGGCTTCAAAGATCTTGGCCACACACCAGTGAGCCTGGCAGCGGCAGGCTTCGGGTCCTCTTTCCCAGCGATTTCCTGCTGGCCTGATACCAAACTCCACTCTCCCTGAATGACTCTAATAAAAGTTTATCAAAACTCTGATGACTGCAAAAGAAACTGGAGATCCCAGGGCAGCCCCAGCTCGAAGCACTGAAGGATCGGCTGGCAACCTTTGCATGGTGTCCCCAGCGGGAGAGTGACTCCAATCTAAACAGCCCTAATTGGACCTCCCTATGGTTTTCAATTAAAGTGCAAATAGGGAGGGCTGTTAATTCAGGAGAAGATGGGTCCTGGGTCAGCTGAAAATTGCTCTGTCTGCAGAGGCCGCATCTCATTAATGTTCTGGGTTGGGGTCTTTGTCCTGCTACTGTTTGCCAGAGACGGGGGTAGTTCACGCCAGAGGAAAGCTGGAGGTCCCTGCAGAGCCCTAGGAAGGCTCATTCTCTATAACATTCTTCAGGCTCAATTCACATTCTCCTTTAGAACAGTGGGAAATGAATCAAGGTAATTGTTTTTTAAAAGTCTAGTGACATAAGGTAGCTGGACGATGAAGCAGGTCTGTTCGCCTAAGCTCTACTGCGTTTACGGGCAGTCTGCACGGATCAGGGAGTGAGACGGTCAAGTTCTGAAGGTGACTTCCCCTTGGGCTGGAGGCGGGGCCTCAGTCACAGTTGTTTCCTGGCAGCCCTCCTGGCCAGCCAAGTGCCAACTGTCACCAGCCCAAGGTGATTGATTCATTCCTTCTGCCAGCAGCAGGTCAGCTGCTCGGGAACGTGTTTTCAGTGCAGGATTAAAAACGGTGAGTGTGAGGCGGGGGGGTAGGGGAGGAGAAATCACTTAAATGACAGAACTCAGGGGAGCAAGTCTGCACAAATGAAGTCACCTTCTTAGGGAGACCAGCAGGGGAGCCCCAGAACAGGCAGTGATTAGCACACAACATGGGCAGAGGGGAGTTACGCCTACCGCCTGCACGTTCCTCTGAACATCTAATCCGACCCCACTCTCCATCCAGGAGTGGGCTCTCAGCAATGTTCACAAAGGTGATGGGACAGAAAACCGTCATGCACCGTACATGGGGGCGACCGTCACACACATTCTCCACCAGGACCACTGTCACCGCCACCATCTTCACACCATCATGATCAACATCAAACTAAAACGCAACCCAGACAGCACTGTCCCAAACGCATGCAAATACACACTGATGGAAACAAAATAGGAAAATACGTACCCTGCCCCTTGTGGTTGACTTCTTTGGCAGCGATGACTTTGTTTATAACAGTCTGAAGGAAGTCATTCTCCCCTGCCACCCTGGGTGAAAAACGGGATGACATGTTCAGCGGCTTGTGTCGAATGGCGTCGTCCAACGCGAGCCTGGAGGGCACGGGACGACCAAGACCACAGGAGACAAAGGGGCACAGAGACCCATGGGTCACGGTAACAAGGGAACATAAGAGATCATCGTCACCGAGTGTGAGAGGGAGGCATCATGAGTCAACGCACGACAAAGGATGGGAGAGGTGACAAGAGAAACAGGGAAAAGCATTGATCAGGAAAATGCTGAACCATGAGAGGGAACAGAGCAAACGAGGGCAACCCTCTCCCCAGGAAATAAACGTGCACCAGGCCTCCACTGCGTCTCCATCAGACGCTTGTGTTTAAAAAAAGGAGCTTGTCTGAAAGCCACATGGGTGAAAGGCATTTAATCCCAAAGAATGTTTATGGCCATTCCTCCAATTTCAATAATTCTGAACATAGCATAGGTCAAGGGGCAGATGATCTAAAGGGAAACACAAAATCGAGATTAAAAAAAAAGGTCCCTGGAACGTAACTGCTTGCAAAGGCTTTCTACTCTACTGTCTTGGACTATGTACACAATAGTCCCTAAAATGACTACATGTGAGAAGAATGGCACCATGTTTGGAGAACACCATGACCTATTCTCATGTGTGGCGCCATTATGAACACAGACCACTCATATTTTCAGGGTCCGTGAATCAGGAGCCTGTCACAGATGCTGTGCTATACAAGAGACTAGCTGAAAACAGGTAGCATATGCCCAAATAGAAATACCATGTAGCACAGCAAAGTGCGCTATGAAATGAACAAGAAAATAGACAGCATGGCCATAATGTTTAAAATCAATCCTGGGAACAAGGACAGTGCTATCCATCACTGGAGCCACAAGACTCAAGGGAACTGAAGACTGTTGTCATTTACTTCACCAAGTTAAAAAAGACAGGGAGGAAGGGAGATGTGCAATGTGCTTCCTTCCCTAAAACCAACCCTGTGAGATAATAAATCAGTTTTAATGAGCAAAAAACGGTTTCATTAGCATGACATTTCCCAAAGAACTGGTTTCATTGCTTATTTTGCTATTAAAAATCATGCTGTTCTTTTGTTTCTAACACTGCAAATATTCATCTATTAGTCTTCCTTTAATGGAGCACGGAGTCACAAATTACATAAGAGGTACACATGGAATAATGTATTTTCCCAGTGGACATTCCACTACAAGATAGAAAAAGATGGCAGCAAAGCACAGGCAGTCTCAGACAACTCATAACATGTTCTGTGAAAATCAGTGAATCTAAAGCTAATAACCTCCCTAACTTTTCAAACAATCCCTCAAGTTGGGTTTGTTTGTTTTGGGATTTTTCTTTCCTTTTTTTTTTTTTTTTTTGACTTTTCACAGAGGACACTAGCAGGCAACAGGTAATTTCAACTTAGTGGTACATCTGGGCATCAAGAACCTCTGAGGTCTAATACATAATACAGCATTCAAAACAGTAGGGGCTGCATTATTTCTCACGAGAGAATGAGGCAATTTAATATTATAATTTTACAAAGGTGTATTTTATTTATGACCTCAATATCTGCCCATGTTCCACGATACTGTTCCCCTTGTTTGCTAAGGAAACTTCCAGATTCTGCAGCACTGCGTTCCTTTTATAAACTCTCCTCACTGGGTGGGACTACAAAACAACATTATCCAGCAGAGCTTTCTGCAGTGGTGGAGACGTGCTGTGTACGTACGGCCCAGGACGGTGCCGCTGGCCTCCTCTCCTGCTGAACACTTGAAACAGGACCAATGTGACCGAAGAACTCAATGTTTAATGCTACTTCATTCTAATTATTATTTTTGAGACGGAATCTCCCTCTGTCACCCAGGCTGGAGTTCTGTGGCGTGATCTCGGCTCATTGCAACCTCTGCCTCCCGGGTTCAAGCGATTCTCCTGCCTCAGTCTCCCAAGTAGCTGGGATTATAGGCGCCTGCCACCACACCCGACTATTTTTTGTATTTTTAGTAGTTATGGGGTTTTGCCATGTTGGCCAGGCTGGTCTCGAACTCCTGACCCTCAGGTGATCCTCCTGCCTCAACCTCCCAAAGTGCTGGGATTACAGGCGTGAGCCACTGTGCCCAGCTCATTTTAAGTATTTTAAATAGCCACATGGAGCTACTGGTTACCACACTGGACAGGAGAGTAAACCTAAAGCATTTAAGCCACAAAGAGACCTCTGCCTCTAGTGGTGCATGGTGAGATACATATAACTTAACCCTGACTCCCAGTTCAATAACACAGGGTTTGCTGTTATTCTTATGACAGGAAGACAGCAAAATCTCCTACTGAGCTGTACAAAAAGCTTTAGGGTGCCACCTGACCAGATCGCCTGCCTGCAAAGAAAGTCATACTCTTCCTGTCCTAGCCAGTGGCACTCAAGTCCCAGAGGAGTCGGGTGGGGTTGAGTGCGGTGGTCCATCACCAAGGATGCATGGGGCAGAGGGAAGCCAACCTCACATCTCCAGACCCCCAAGGACAGGACTCCTTCAGCCACCCAATTACTACCCACCTCCGAAACCCTTCAGCCAACAGCTGAAAACAGGAACATTTCTAAAATCTAAAAATGTGTTTCAAGTCTGAAATCGATTAAGAAGAGAAATGAGGGAAAAGTAAAACTGCAGAGCACTATGGCAGGGGGCTGCCACTTCCCTTACCACGCACTCTCCCCTAACATCGCCCCCCAACCCCACACCCAGGAGGAAGCCGTCTCTTACAATTCACCTCAACCATTTGGATTCCTTTTCTCTCCTCCTCTGTGAGGAGCAGGAGTGCCCTTAAGTGGCCAACGACCATCATCTGGGTACACTCTTGCTTCCACACGAGGGAAATAAATGCCAATTCTTTCCACCAGTTCCCTGGGTCCTACCCACAAATCAGATAATCAATTTAATGAATCTCCTCCAAGAGCTTTTTCTCAGCTTCCATGCCTCTTTAAAGACTTCAAGTCAGAACTAGAGAAAGCCGAAAAACGAGCACAGATATGCTCCACTCTAAGCAAAAACCAAGAAACAAAAATCAGCAGCATGATTCTATGCTTTGAAGCATTATTTCCCGCTTTAAAATAATTCATCATAATTTTGTTTGGTTTTCTATTTTAAACACAGCAACCTTCTATGATGAATTTGGAAGTATTGTGCTTTGAAACTACAAATAGCTACTAGAATAAATCAATTATGTAAAGAAACGTTCAGGCTCAGAGAAGAGTCATAATTCTGTGCCTTCTACATGGTCAGGCAGGTAAAATCTTCTACTTCCAGGACCATAAACAAACTTTGACCCAGGATTCTTACAGCTACAAAAAAATTCCATGTACTTACAGCAGTGACTAAAGAGGTTTTTCATAATTATAAAATAATCAATTCTTACTTAGGTTTATCTATTTAATTATAAAGATAACTATTACAAGCCTATGTTTTCCACATTATATCTGGCTAAGTACTTGAATTGCTCCATACTTACGGCTGAAAGGGAATGAAATGCTGCTTATCTTCGTCGTCTACTTTTCCATTTATTATATCTGTTACATCCATCACTGGAGACAAAAAGAGAACAGACATTGTTTTGGCTTAAATGCTATAATCACAGAACACAAACAAACAAACAAAGGAACATCAGAATATCTTCTAGCAAACAACAGCAAAAGCTGTTTTCTTATCGTCAAGTCTAAATTATTTCCATGCTTGAAAGACAAATTAAGTTATCAGAAAACGCTGGCCCAAATGGAAGTGGGGCTCAAATGGCAGAGTTCCATTTAATAATTTCCTTTGCCTATTATCCAACTGTCACCCTAGAGCTGCCCTGTCCAATAGAACTTTCTGTGATGATGGAAAATGTTCCATAACAATGAGTAACAAAAATGTGAAAGCACAGGCCGGGCGCAGTGGCTCACATCTGTAATCCTAGCACTTTGGGAGACCAAGGTGAGCAGATTGCTTGAGCCCAGGAGTTCGAGACCAGCCTGGGCAACATGACAAAACCCCTATCTCTACAAAAAATACAAAAATTATCCAGGCATAGTGGTGTGCACCCATAGTCCCAGCTACTCAGGAGGCTGAGATGGGAGACTTGCTTGGGCCCAGGAGGTGGAGGTTGCAGTGAGCAGAATTCACACCACTGCCCTCCAGCCTGAATGACAGAGAACCTGCCACAAAACAAAAGAAAAAAATAAAAATGTAGAAAGCATGATGGAGGAATTGAAAACTTACTTTTACTTGATTCATTTAATTTAAATTTAACTAGTCACATGTGACCAGTGGTTACCATGCTGGCCAGCACTGTTCTGAAGCCTCACGTTAGTGCATTCCCCCAAACAATCAAGCAAACAAGTAGCTACCATTTCCCAAGCACCCACCACATGCTGGTATCTGTCGATGCTCTTACAAGAGGACACTTCAAGGCAAATCCTCAGAGTCACCTACCATACTGACGAGAAACCGAGGCTCAAAGACAGGCATGAACAAGCATGCTCAAAGTCTCCAAGACCCAAACTCTTTCAATACTATTAAACTGCCTTCACAAACACATCCCCCTGGGAGGTCCAGGCTTGCTAACATCACAAGAAAGGCTAATATCCTTTGCAATGTTCTTGTGTTAAAAAGACATCCCCTGATTACACTCAGGAGTAAACCCAGACACACTGTCTACCTTTCAAACAATTCCTTTTGCCCTTGGTCATGACAGAACAAGAAAATCCAAGAATAACCCCAGATGGCCCTGGTCACTTTCCCTGTCTCTGCTACTGCTCAACCGCCACACCGGACTTAAGAAAAGAGAGGAAGATGCCTTGTTTATTTTCTTTGCACAAGACCCTTCCCCAGAAGGGTCTCTGTAGCCCAGGGTCTCTATGTTCAGGTAAGAGGATGAGTCTAAATATACTTTGTCCAATACACGAGTAATCATACATTGAGATTTTTCCTTTCTACCATCACCATCACCACCCTCCAAAAAGGGGGGGGGACATGTAGAACCAAAAAAGCAGAATTCTCATCCCCTGCTTGGCCTGGTGGAGCCCACGGGCCTCAGTATTGTGTCCTAAGGGACGACACTCACACTCCACTGAACCAAGGGGACTCAAAGAGCTAAGAGCCCACAGCTGTGTTTGCAGATACAGGTCAAAGAATCCCAAATACCTTGGAACATCAAATGACAGCTGCTCAGAAGATGCATGGTCTGGACACCGGCCCTCACCTGGCCTGGGGGAAGACTTTACCAGCTTCCACCACTCTTGGGGTTGACTGACCCACATGCGACTTTACCACATGCGACTATGGAAAGCACCCACCTTTTTACCTTTTTCCAAGACACCTGAGACCACCAGTTCAGCATCCTTCATTAACTCATTTGGGCAGCAGCCCACTATGAGCCAGAACCAAGGTGGTCTGACCCGGGCAGGCCAGCCCTCACATGCCAGCTGGTCCTGGGTGGCCTTGCTGGGTGCCTGCAGAGCCCCTCTCTGCCATGGGACTCATCTCACCGGCTGACCATGGGACTCCCTTGCCACATCCCCAGTGCCCAGCCCTGGAACACAGCACCATGTGCAGGAAGGCAGCAAACAAGCAGGAAACGCAAGCAGAGCCTGAGCACCCACAGGTGGAAAACAGCCCGAGTCCCGCACCCATCCTGAGCCTCGAGGAGAACACCCTGACGTCACCAGTCATCACTGCTCATCGCGCTTCCCGCACCCATCCTGAGCCTCGAGGAGAACGCCCTGACGTCACCAGTCATCACTGCTCATGGCGCTTCCCACACCCATCCTGAGCCTCAAGGAGAACGCCTGGACATCACCAGTCATCACTGCTCATGGCGCTTCCCGCACCCATCCTGAGCCTCGAGGAGAAGGCCTGGACGTCACCAGTCATCACTGCTCATGGCGCTTCCCGCACCCATCCTGAGCCTCGAGGAGAACACCTGGACGTCACCAGTCATCACTGCTCATCGAGCTTCCCGCACCCATCCTGAGCCTCGAGGAGAAGGCCTGGACGTCACCAGTCATCACTGCTCATGGCGCTTCCCAGACACTCTCCTGCCTGCTCTCCCGCACACAGCCCCATGTGGAGGGAGTGCTCCCTGCAGTTTGGACAAGATGTCCCTGACACCAAAGGAGGAAATAAAGGTCTTGGGGGGAAAACTCCCCCAAACAGCCAGCCCAGGGTCTCCACATTCAGGTAAGAGGATGGTGAAAAGACAGAGTCCAGCTGAAGTCAGTGCAGCTCTGTGAGGGAGAGGCCGGGTAGACAGACGGCACCACGTGATGCTGGAATTCAGAGGGCAGGAGAAGGAAGGAGGCAGTGGTGTCAGGACAAGAGTGATGGAGGCACAGGGCCAGCAAAGGCAGGAGAGCAGAAGGCGGGAGGTGAGAAATGTCTCGCAGGGAGAGGGGCTGACGGCACAGTCCCGCTGGTGGGGCTGCATCAGGACGACTTGCTCGCGGCAAATGGACCCCCACACCCTGCGAGTCAGCAACTCTGCTGCAGAGGCTGCCCTGCAAACAGGCACGGGTGGGATGCTTCAAGCCCCAGGATGCTCACCGCATAGCTACCACACCGCAAGGCTGAGATACCCTCAGAGCCCAAAGCAAAGGCCTGCTGCAATCACAGGGCTACAGGCTGCAGACACTGAGAAGCCGAATTTTTGAATAACACTTAATAAAATGACATGTTCATAAGATAATGCTAGGTTTGTTAGAAAGATAAAAGTATACGCAATGCAAACATACTACTAAACTGCACACCTAAAAGTGGTTAAGATGGCAAAAAAGGGACTAAAAAGACATTGAAAATCCATCAGTAAATAAACGAACACATGGTAGGATGTGATATTGTATTTAAAAATCATATGCCACACACAGAAAAAAAAATTTGGAAACAAACATATCAGAATAAATATCAGGTACTACCCCGGCTATGTAAAACTATGGATAATTTATTTAACTACACTTTTCCATAAAATTTCCATTATTTTTACAAAAAGATAGAAAAAGATTTTTACAAAAAGATAGAAAAAGATCTTTTAGAAAAAGATAGAAAAGGTTACATTATAAAAAGGTTAAAAAACAGAAACGTGACCCATTATTTTCAACCAAAGACTAAGAACTGTCGCCTTAAAGGTCCATGAACACTTTTCTCATTTTGAGGAACTGAACTCTGCTGACACAGACATGCAGAAGTCATTCTGAAGAAAGCCTCAAAATTAAATTTGCATGTGGAAACTGAAGTTGCATACGAACAGGCAGAATACGATTACCAAAATGTTGATCAACCTTCTTAGATGTGGGAAGCATCCCTTCTATCCCTTCTTTTTTTTTTTTTTGAGACAGTGTCTCGCTCTGTCGCCTAGGTTGGAGTGCAGTGGTACAATCACAGATCACAGCAACCTCAACCTCCCAAGTTCAGGCAGTCCTCCTGGCTTGACCACCCCAAGCATGAGCCACCATGACTGGCTAATCTTTGTGTGTGTGTGTGTGGTTTTTTTTTTGGTAGAGATGGGGTTTCACCATATCGCCCAGGCTGGTCTCAAACTGCTGGACTCAAGCAATCCGCCCACTTTGGCCTCCCAAAGTGCTGGGATTACAGGTGTGAGCCACTGCACCCGACCGAGTGTCCTTTCTCAGTAACAAAGAGAACATCTGGTTGGACGACACAATGAATAAGTTAGAAGCAAATCCTATTTAAAAAAATTCCCCAGATGTGCTGAATGCCACCACGCGATAAGCGGGGCGGGGCGGGGGGGCAGGGGACAGGTGGTCTGGTGGCAGCAAACTGCCAGTCACTGAGTGGCCCATAGTGACAAACAAGTGATTTTGGTTAAAGCAGAGATTCTGGTTTAACTGGACAGGAGTGGGGCCTGTGCAACAATTTTTTCTTTTTGGGAGTGGGGTTGCAGGGGACAGGATCTGACTGTAGCCTAGGCTGGAGTACAATAGCACAATCATGGCTTATTTGCAGTCTGGACTGCCCTGGGTTCAGGTGATCCTCCCACCTCAGCCTCTCGAGTAGCTGGGACCACAGGTGAGTGCCACCAAGCACCCAGCTAACTTTGGTAATTTTTAGTAGAGACAAGGTTTCGTCATGTTGTCAGGCTGGTCTTGAATGTCTGGGCTCAAGCGATCTGCCTGCCTCAGCCTCCCAAGTGCTAGGATTACAGGCATGAACCGCAGCATCTGACCAAGAATTTTTACTGAAAGCTTGCAAAATTTTTCCCATATTCAGTTAGGATTGAGAACCACTGCATTAAGATATTTACTTTTTGTGCCAAAAATTTACATAGTGAATAGTGAATTTACATAATGAAATGTCTCAGAGAAGAGTTTCTAGTAGGAAACTGGAAATTCCACAAGCAGAATGATCAGGTCTTTACGTTTTTTTTTTTTTTTTTTTTTGAGACAGAGTCTCGCCCTGTCACCCTGGCGTGATCTTGGCTCATTGGAACAGTTCAAGCAATTCTCCTGCCTCCCTCCTGAGTAGCTGGGATTACCAGCACCTGCCACCATGCTCAATTAACTTTTTTGTATGTTTAGTAGAGACAGGGTTTCACCATGCTGGCCAGGCTGGTCCCGAACTCCTAACCTCGTTATCAGCCTGCCTCAGCCTCCCAAAGTTCTGGGATTAGAAGTGGGAGCCACTGCATCAGCCTTTTTTTTTTTTTTTTTTTTTTTTTTTTGTGTGTGTGTGTGTGTGTGTGTGTGAGAGAGAGAGAGAGAGAGAGACACAGTCTCGCCCTGTTCCCCAGGCTGGAGTACAGTGACACAATTTTAGCTCACTGCAACCTCGGCCTCCCAGGTTCAAGCAACTCTTCTCCCTAGCCTCCTGAGTAGTTGGGACTACAGGCATGCACCATGCCTGGATAATTGTTTTATTTTTCGTAGAGATGGGGTTTTACCATGTTGGCCAGGCTGGTCTCAAACACCCAACCTCATGTGATCCACCCACCTCAGCCTCCCACATTGCTGGGATTACAGGTGTGAGCCACTGCGCCCAGCCAGATTCTTACTTGCAATGTACAGACACACACCAACTGAGCACGTCTAGGAAAGCTGGCCCCTCTGGAGTGAGCACAAAGGCCACAAAGGCTCAGTGCTCAGAGCTTGGGACTGAGGCATGAACATGACATCCCCACTCAGGGCATGCAATGAAGCCAGGCAAACCAGCAACTGCTGAGCAACTGTGACACCAGAAAGGACAGAGAATTCAAAGAACCTGGAAACCCAACATTAACAGCTGCAGGCCTGAAATCTTCCCACAGAGGAAAACAAACGCCTATGGGTATCTCTGAAGCACTTTACACAGGTTCGTGCAGGTTCACACAGGTTCAAACAGGTTCACACAGGTTCACGCAGGTTCACACCGGTTCAGAAAGGTTCACACAGGTTCATGCAGGTTCACACAGGTTCACGCATGTTCACACAGGTTCACACAGGTTCACGCAGGTTCACACAGGTTCACGCATGTTCACAGAGGTTCACGCAGGTTCACACAGGTTCACGCATGTTCACAGAGGTTCACGCAGGTTCACACAGGTTCACACATGTTCAGAGGTTCACACAGGTTCACACAGGTTCCAGAAAGGTTCACACAGGTTCACGCAGGTTCACACAGGTTCACACAGGTTCATGCAGGTTCAGAAAGGCTGACGCAGGTTCACGCAGGTTCACACAGGTTCGTGCAGGTTCACACAGGTTCACGCATGTTCACAGAGGTTCGCGCAGATTCAGAAAGGTTCACACAAGTTCACGCAGGTTCACACAGGGTCACGCAGGTTCACACAGGTTCAGAAAGGGTCACACAGGTTTAGGTTTATAAAAGTTCACACGGGTTCATGCAGGTTCACGCAGATTCACACAGGTTGACACACGTTCACAGAGGTTCACATAGGTTCACACAGGTTCATGCAGGTTCATGCAGGTTCACACAGGTTCTTTGCAACCCCAAAGTGAGGGGGAACACCCCATGTGCCAGTCAGAGCAGAGCAGCAAGAAGAAGCCACACTCCAGAGAATTCACGAGCAAAACGACAAGGCTAGAACTTGACCCCAGGTGGGCTTTCAGAAGTCCCAATATCAGTGGGTGCCAGGGACACAAGACAGGAAAGGAAGGAACCAGAGACCAGTTCCAACAGGAGGAACCAGGGACCACAGGGGGTGTCCATGTGGTCAGCAGATATCAGGGGACAGAAGTCCCTGGTGGCCGCACAGCCAGGGATCCAAACTCCAGTGACCAGATGTAGTGTCTCAGCCAACACTACACAGGTGGGGGCTCCAGAAACAAGGAACTATGTCCCAGCTGCCCGCTTTGCCCCAGTGAATAACCTGGGCTTCCGTAATTCATGGAGAACTCCAGGAGCTGGGGGGCCCAACCTAACTCTAGACCCCACCAAGCAAGCGTAAGTGAGCATGTAAGAAACAGTGAAAGGCCACAGTGGTGTCAGCTGAGCCCATGCCCATCAGCCTCTCCATCCATTAGTACCTAGACCTTCATGGACTGTCAACCCAATGAAAACTGAAAAATATTCCAAATTTTTAAATTCCAAAAATTTTAATCAAAAGAAGGTAAAAACTGTCAGCCTATGGTCTAGATTTCATCTTTAAGAAATACAACTACGCATTCGTAGGCACTTATGACATAATCCATCTTGTAATCTAATAACCAGAGAATCTGTAGGTCTGCTGTTGAAAAGAGGAGCGACTTCCGTGTGTTGTCAAAGATGTCTCTGATTGCTCAAATGGAGCCAATTATGTCTGAGACAAAAATTAAATATTTTCTTAAAACTACCATCAAGATGGAAAAGAAAAAAAAAAATCCTGGAAAATGAAAGGTAATTAAATATAACACTAGATTACATGTAAAAGATGCTACAGGCTCTGACAAATAGAGGGGCAATTTTCAAGTCATGAGATGAAAATGTTAGCAGGGCATGAGGGGGCGCGCCTGTGGTCCCAGTTACTCAGGAAGCTGAGGCAGGAGGATCACTTGAGCCCAGGAGGTCAGGGCAGCAGTGAGCTGTGATCACACAGCCTGGGTGACAGAGTTAGACTCTGTCTCTTAAAAACAAAAAGACAGAGAGATGAAAATGCAAAAGGATTTCCCCAGCCCAAGGTTGGGGGGACTTCAGAAAGAAAACCTCACCCTCACCATTTCACTCACAAATGGTAAAATCATTGGAACACTCCGTTAGTTAGCTCTATGGGTAAACTGAATTCAAGTAAACTGAATTAATATGCTGCTCTCATTATGTCTATATCACTGCTATGGCTTACTTCTTATGATATAGTAAATCATTTAAATGACTTGAAATATTTTTCCAAAAATTCCAGGCAGAGCACATATGAATTTTAGGATGGTGAAGCTACCCAGTGGCACTACAATGGGGAATATACAGTATTATTCAACTGTCGAAACCCACACAAGGCACAACATCAAGAATGAACACTAACATAAACTACGGACTTCACAGGACGACGATGTGTCAATGTGGTTCACCAACTGCAAACAATGTACCAATCTATGGGGGATATTGATAATGGGGACGCAGGGGGAAGGAAGGAGAAATATATAGGAACTGTCTATATTTTCTGTTCAATTTTGCTTGAACCTAAAACCTTTCTAAAAATAATGTTTATTTAAAAGGCAGGGGGGGAATGGACTAAGTTCAGAGTTTCCTGGTAGCCAAGGCAAAGAACGTCTTCCACGGCTGTTCATACAAAAAATCCAGCTGTGTGTCAAGAATCAGGAACCTTTCCCACATGAATATTCACATGAATCCCAAAAATCACAAACATAAAATAAATATCAGAGTGCTAAGTAATGAAATTGTAGCAACCATTAAAGAGAGAAAACCACTTCCCAAAACTATGAAACATGAGAGTGACATTGAAATAGGGCAAATAATTAGAACTTCCTGGTATGCCTTTATCTTTCCTCAACAGAGATAATTGGTCTTTCACATTCCTCGTGCTGTCACCAAAAATAACAGAGCACCAGCACGGCAGAGGAAGAGCACCAACATGGCCAACGAAGAACACCAACGTGGCGGAGGAAGCGCACCCACGTGGCGGTGGAAGCGCACCCACGTGGCGGAGGAAGCGCACCCACGTGGCGCAGGAAGAGCAACAATATGAAGCTAACTGCGTCCTCTTCACGGTTTGCTTTCTTTCCTCCCCTTCGTTGCTTTGACTGTCCTGCACAAATCCATTCTGATGTCCATCACCAAGACCTGAAACCCTCCACTGACTGGCTTCCCTACAGACTGAGAATATGGGTCAGGATCTCTCCCAGGGAAAGATGAGATCCACTTTAAAACCAAATATATGATTTACATCTGAAACTTTAGAACATCCTGAGCCTAGCAGGTCAACTGGAAGCCACAATGAAAATAACTAATAAATATATTTTTTCTCTCCAGCAGAAAAGCTTATAAATCAAAGCTGCCCATTGACCAATCAACATTCAGCAGTGGTTCTTTTGAAAGTGACTGTGAAGATCTGAAACTCTCAAGGAAACACAGAGAAATGGATTACCAGCCACTCCAAAAGGTCGCCGCAACCCCGAAGTCAGTTTCCTGGTATTGTTGTCCCTCAGCTCCATGCGACCCACGCGAACAATCTGACAGACAAAACTGATTTTCTCCCTTTTCAGGTCTTTGCTTCCGAGGTCCTAGAAATATTAGTTTCCATAAATTATTTTGGAGAGCCATTATTCAATGCAAGTTTCAATGAAAAGGACAGTAAAAAAATGGATTGAGACTCTTTTCTCAGACCCATTTTTATAATTTTAATCAGTTATTCATAAGATAGAAAGGAATTTAATAACAATAATCAATTACTGTTAAGTGAGCTTAAGATACACATTTAAGGGCTGGGTGCAGTGGCTCACACCTGTAATCCCAGCACTTTGGGAGGCCGAGGAGGGTGGATGACAAGGTCAGGAGTTCGAGATCAGCCTGGCCAACATGGGGAAACCCCATCTCTACTAAAAATACAAAAAATTAGCCAGGTGTGGTGGTGTGTGCCTGTAATCCCAGCTACTCGGGAGGCTGAGGCAGGAGAATTGCTTGAACCCAGGAGGTGTAGGTTGCAGTGAGCCGAGATCACACCATTGCACTCCAGCCTGGGTGACAGAGCAAGACTCCGTCTGGAGGAAAAAAAAACAAAACAAAACAAAAAGATATACATTTAAGAGGCACATTCCATGGTAATGGGGTAAATCTTTGTCACGGTCATTCTAAGGGTGGCTAGAGACTCAAAAGATTTCTGGAAAGGCACTCTACTTAGTAATACTAAATTAACCAATATTACAGGCATCCCAGGGACCCATGTTCTAGTGTGGCAGGAAGGCCGAGAGAAATCACTAAAAGTAGTCATTAGAATGGCGGCCAATTCAACCAAACATCTTTGCGTGCACTTACAGTAAACACAGCTCGCAAATTATGTAATCTGTCGATGTCTTTAGGTAATCCTGAACTGGACCAGCGAACCAGGTAGTTTTCACTTGAAAAAGGGAGAAATAAAAGCAAGTTAATTTTCCAAATAACAGAGTACCAAATGTACATCCACATTGCTTCATAATTAATACCACGTAGGTGCACTATACAGACAACTATGAGTTTATAAATATCAAAAATAGCACATACAGCTACTCATCAATTAACATCCACAGCAGAAAAACCCTGCCAAGTTTTAATGTGGGATGTCTTGGGTTGTCACTGTAATGGAACTACTTGCAAATGGTATTTCTAAGTTGCTTTTTTTTTTTTGAGCCTATTTGTTCATTTAGAATGACAATACTATAAAATTCAGCACAATGCACGTTTATTTCAAAACCTATGACAAACCAAATACACTGTAAAATAAAAACTGCATCCCATGTCAAGAGGAAACAAAGTCTTTACCAGAAGTGAGAATAAAATCCACTCATATTTTTCTGTATCATTCATACACTGAGTTTTCAAATTTTGAATAATACCAGTGAAGATCCTCGAGTTTTAGCATATACACAGACACACACACAATTCATACATAATTGAACCACAGTGTTTCCATCTGGGCAAAGAGAAAGTTATACTGAAGGCTAAGCAGGAATAACAGACTTACAGTGTTTTCATTTAACAAATATTAATTGACAGTCTGTATGTGGCAGGCACCATTCTAAATGATGCATTCCAGTCAATCATCTTGCAGAAAAAACAACAGGATGAAAGTCACAGAAATGGCATTCAAAGAAACCAAATTTTGAAAAATGGAAATAGTGATATTTGAGGGACCAGGGTACATAAAATCTTATGAAGACAACTTAGGAAACAAAGTATTACTTCAATCTTCAGCTGCACTCTACAGAGTGTACCTGCAATTGCTATAACTTTATGAGCAAATAGCAATCTACACGCGAGAAGGTTCACCCTGACCCAGAGCCCAAACTGGCTGCCATCACACTGCCCAAGACAGCTCTTGGCTCGGCTGCTTGGTCGTGTCCAGCAGCCATTCATCCGGGGCCTCTCGGCATGAATGGCGCGCGTCAGTGGTTCTGATCCCACGTTCCTAACACCAACCAAAGAGGAAAGACAGCCGCCAAGAAATTTCACCTACCTGATGAACTTGGACTCCACAGGGTCATACAGAGACATGAGGACTTCCGCATCTTCTCCTATTTTACAAACCACGTTTTTGAGGTTCACAAACAAGGCCAGAGAAGGGGTTGCAGCAAACTTGGCTTGTCTGTTAATATCTATGTTCTGCTTTTGAGACTGTGAATGGAAGGAAACAGAAAGTCAACCCCAGCAACGCTCATCACTAACACTTGCTTTCTTTATTCCCTACAGAATAGAAAATGGTAATAATTCATTGGCATAACCCAGCAAAGCCATTGGTGCAGTCACCTTCTTATCTCCCCTGCACATTCTTAAATCATGCATTCACACAACAGACAAAAAAATCGTATCCCGTGCAATTGTTGTGCTATTTTCGAAGATACAAAACTTTCAGGTGTCCAACCAATAAATCAAAATAATTATTATATGTGTAGTTATTTAATTTTTTGTTCCCTCATTAGACTAAACCCTCCAAGGACATCTGTCTCATTTATCATTATGTCTTCAACATTTGGTACACAGTAGATGCTCAGTAAATACTTGCTGAATTAACAGATGATTCAATTATTCAATCAGTTTTGAATATCTACTGTGTGTATGTGTGTGTATGGGAGGTGGGAGGTGACTGGATCATGGGTGGATTGTTCATGAATGGTTTAGCACCATCCCCTCAGTGCTGTCCTTATGATGGTGAGTTCTCACAGATCTGGTTGTTTAAAAGCGTAGCGTGTAGCACCCCTGTACACCCTCTCTCTTCCTCCTGCTCTACCCATGTGAAGTGCTGGCTCCCACTTCGCCTTCCGCCATAAGTGTAAGATTCCTGAGGCCTCCCCAGAAGCCACTCTCCTTCCTATACAGTCTGCAGAACCATGAGCCAATTAAATCTCTTTTCTTTATAAATTACCCAGTCTCAGGCACTTCCTTATAGTAAGGAGAGAATAGGCTAATGCATACATGATACCATTAAAGATCACAGAAGATGAAAAACCAGTAAGACGTGTGCTGTCTGCCCTCAGTGAGCTTGAATACATAACCTGCCTACCATTAACAGAGAGGAAATGCAGAATCAAGTCTTGTGTCCCATTTGACAGATGAGAACACAAAATCAACATCATTAGGATCCTGTCCCCTAAGATGAAACACAATGCTGTCCAATCCCCTTTCATGTCATGGGTGACATCCTGTGCCACCAGGCTCCGTTCCACTCATGGCTGTAGGACACACACTCCACAGCTACTCCTTTTCAGGTTCTTTCTTAGTGAAAATTCTGGGCTTGACTGATATTGTACTAACGTTGAAAACCTATTACTGCGAAAACGTGTTCCAAATGTAAAAGGCATATTACAGAGAGTCAAACTTACCTTTTCTTCTTGTAACCTTTCCTCCACTTGTTTAGAAGCTATTTCATGAGCTCTGAAGAGACTAATCGTGCTAGTTAATTCTGGATCCAAAATATTCCCGTCTTCATCTCTAACCACCAGGTCCAAATCTAGAATTCTAGAACAGTAAGAATTTAGAAGTTCATGGACACAGACCAAGGAGGTTGAATTTTCTAGCACAACTCCCACCACAGCAACTGGGCAGGTAAAAACATCCTAGAAAGTCAGGCTTGCCCACAAATATTAGGAATATGAAATTCTTGGAGGCTGCTTTCTTTAGCTCAAAATGTGTCACCTCGGGAGAAGTAAAAAAAAAAAAAAAAATTCCTCAATTTTTACTTCCATTGCAATCAGCAGTGGCTTTGTCTTCCAATGAAAAGTTTTACAGATCTACAAGGCCCAAGTGAAGTATGTATTACTAATTATTATGTAAAATATGAAAAGTTTGAAGGCATACTTTTTTTTTTTTTTTTAAGACAGAGTCTTGTTCTTGTCGCCCAGGCTACAGTGCAGTGGCACAATCTTGGCTCACTGCAACCTCTGGTCCCAGGTTCAAGAGATTCTCCTGCCTCAGCCTCCCAAGTAGCTGGGATTACAGGCGTGTGCCACCACACCCGGCTAATTTTTGTATTTTTAGTAGAGATGAGGTTTCACCATGTTAGCCAGGCTGGTCTCAACTCCTGACCTCAGGTGATCCACCCACCGCGGCCTCCCAAAGTGTTGGGATTACAGGCATGAGCCAGCACACCTAGCCTAAAGCACACTACATATATACACACACATATTCACATATATATGCAATCACGTATACATCCATCAACCCAAACGCAGAGCTGGCAGTTGTGACATCACAGAGTTGAGGAAGGAGAGAGGGAAGAAAACTTGGAGGAGAGATCTTCCCACCACCTTATTTACTCCCCACTGACCCCGGCAGGGTCCCCTGCATGTCTCCCCTTCTACTTCGAGTCAGTTTCTAGTCCTTACATGAGGCCACAGGAAGATTTTCAATACAGATGTTCTATTGTATGTGAACACCAAACATATGGACATTATCTACAACAAGGTTAAGCAACTTCCTGGCCAGATGGCTAAATGCAGTCGCCAACTAAAAACACAAGCAACATCTGGCTAATAAATCTGTCCAGTCTATAAGAGTACATATTTTGGGGAACACTGTCTCTGATTCCTCAAATCCAACAAAATTATAAGGTGATTTTTACCACAGTTTTTGTTTAAAGAACACAGGCAGTTGTGTAACAAAAGAGATCAAGCGTCGTGATCTGGCAGTAGGTTCTGGGTTTCTTGTTCACAAAACATGCAGGTCTAAGGGCAGAAATTTAACCGTAGATGCCTCTTACCCTGCCGTTGGGATTTTATATTCCTGTAATTAACAAGCCGATGGAGGCGGGCTTTTTTAACAATATGAAAAAGGAAAGAGGGTCATTTGAAAGAATGATAAATTTCCTTTGGGAGGTTGAGACGGGCAGATCACGAAGTCAGGAGATCGAGACCATCCTGGCTAACACGGTGAAACCCCGTCTCTACTAAAAAAATACAAAAAAACTAGCTGGGCGAGGTGGCGGGCGCCTGTAGTCCCAGCTACACAGGAGGCTGAGGCAGGAGAATGGCGTAAACCCGGGAGGTGGAGCTTGCAGTGAGCTGAGATCCGGCCACTGCACTCCAGCCCGGGCAACAGAGCGAGACTCCGTCTCAAAAAAAAAAAAAAAAAGGAAAAAAAGAATGATAAATTTCAATTAGAGAACATCTTTATAGTTACAAATTAAAGAGGAAAGTGGAATTGCCCATAAATGCCCCATTTAGAAAAACCACCCTGAGACTTCGAGTCTTGAGGTCACACACCTTAAAGTCAGATATGAGTCTGCCAGCAGCTCAAACATATTTAGTCTTTGGAGTTTTGCTCAAGCACTGTACCACTGGGAAGGCAAATACAGAAAACTCATTTTTTCCTTTTAATATCTATTGAGCAAATTCCACTGACGGTGAAGCAGGAGGACCAACGGGGCCTGTCAACAGCATCAGGGTAAACAGACTTTAAACAAATAGAGGCTTTTTGCACTGCATGAAAACAGCCTCGGTGGCTGCAGTGTAAGCGGGGTGCCTCAAGACCAACAGAAAGACATCTGGAGAAAATGTAAAAAGCATTTTAAGGTCTCATTAGTTATCTTTGTAACATGTCTCACTAACAAGGCAAGCTCCTCCCTCCCAAATACTACTCCTTAACCTATCCCCGAACTAGCCCTAGGAACGTGCTGGTAGAGGCAGGGTCAGACGGTGTGGGCATGGTTTGTACTGGTGTGGGCAGGGGTCAGTAATGCGTGGATAGAGTCAGTACTACTGTGGGTTCGGCCAATGTTCGTGGCGGCGTGGTCACTTCTAGTGTAGGCATGGTTAGTTCTGGTATGGGCACGTCACTGCTGGTGCCAGGGTAGCTACAAAGCACCAGCTTAGGAAGCCCAGCCAGTAGGTCCTACAGGCCACGCAGAATTGGGGTCCCTCCGGGAACACGAGAGGATGGCCCTGTGCCAGCCTGCTATGCACGTCCTGCCATGTCATCACCTCACACCTGCCAGGGCAGATGGTCAGACCCATTGCACAAAGGAGGAACCCTAAGCTCGGAGAAGTTATTTATTCCAAAAGCCTGGGCTGTGTCAGAACTCTCCAATGGCAGAGCCATGCTCCTTCTAGAATGCCACATGCAAACCGTCACACGAAGTGGCTTGTCCGGTCAACCCTTCTACGCATTATTCTCAGCAAACAGTATGCAGCTGGTTCTGAATCAGAGTGAGTTTCCATTATGAAGGTGCAACTTACCACAACAAGGCAATGGAGAGATGAAGCCCATGGAAACCTAAGGCACCTATGAGGACAGTGGGGAGCCCCCCACCCAACCTGAAATCATGTGTAGAACTCTGTGTGTGTGTGTGTATGTGTGTGTGTGTGTGTGTCTGTGTTG
Organism: Theropithecus gelada; assembly: GCF_003255815.1. Taxonomy (NCBI): domain Eukaryota; kingdom Metazoa; phylum Chordata; class Mammalia; order Primates; family Cercopithecidae; genus Theropithecus; species Theropithecus gelada. The sequence continues at coordinate 123,540,624 of NC_037677.1, read as the reverse complement.
GGAGGTCTGTGTGCCTGTATGTGTGTATTGTATATGTGCATTTTTCTAGCGATATGGTCCAAGACCTTCATCACATTCTCAAATAGCTCTCCAAACCCCTCCACCCGGGTTAAAAATAAATTTCAAAGGCAAGAATGCCTAAGCAATGAATGAAAAAGACACAAAACACTTTTCCTTATTAAATCCACCCACCTTAAAACCAAACATTCAACACTGTGATATCATTTTGCATCATATAGGTTTTCTGAAGGAAGCACTAGGAAGATATATGCAGGGTGCTGGGCTTTGGAGAAATTATGGAGGAGGCTGGAGATCCTTGGGCAAAAAAAAACCGTCTTATTAAGGACTGTATTTCCTATCAAAGTAGTAAATTGTATTTGGAAACACTTCCTTCCTTAACTACATTTTTCCATGATACAATGTACTTTGCTAGCTTCCTGCAGCCAAATTAAGCAGGTGGTCTCTGAACGTAAGTTTAAATTATGATACTCGAATAGAAAATCAAATCAAAGCTCCAAAAGTCTGCTTTTTTAAGCAGGTGGTCTTGAAGTGGGTTTTACTGCAATAATAGCTAATATCTCAGGCTTTCCGGAAAAAAAAAAAACCTTCTCCTACGGCATTTCTAATCCAAACCCTACATCTTGCTCATAACGTTGCTTTAAGACATTTTTCACACTTCAAAACATAAATTACCAGAAAATTATGTGATAATTCTGATTTTACAGAAAGGTTCTTTGATTTACCCGGACTCCTTTCTGCTGAGTGGCTGGAAGCAAGCCCTTTCTCTTTTCTGACTTCCACATTCCAGTGTGCAAAATGAGGGGGTTGAATTAAACCAGAAGTTTTCCAAATCTGCTGTCCAGCACAACCCCACTCTATTTTTAAAAACGGAGACTTCCGGCCGGGCGCAGTGGCTCACGCCTGTAATCCCGGTACTTTGGGATGCTGAGGCGGGCGGATCACCTGAGGTCGGGAGTTTGAGACCAGCCTGACCAACATGGAGAAACTCCATCTCTACCAAAAATACAAAATTAGTCAGGAGTGGTGGTGCATGCCTGTAATCCCAGCTACTTGGGAGGCTGAAGCAGGAGAATCACTTCAACCTGGGAGGCAGAGGTTGTGGTGAGCCAAGATCACACCACTGCACTCCAGCCTGGGCAACAAGGGCGAAACTCCATCTCAAAAAATAATAATAATAATAAAACAAAACAAAAAAACTTGAGATTTCCAGCCAGCATCCCAGATATCACAAATCAGAGCCTTAAGGGATAGGTTTCGAGATTCTATAATTCAACAGCTATCCAAGTGATTCTGATATAGAAGAGCATTTGGGAACCATGTGGCCAGATACTTTTTAAGGCTTCTTACAGTTCCGCTATTCTATGAAAAACCAAATATTATCAGGTGGAAAAGGTCTTGGCCTCATTCTAGTTACAGGACCCAGCAGAATTAGGATCAGAGCAGCTTGTTTCCTTTCAGCGTCAAAAAACACGTGCTAACACTAGAAGGTACAGCTGGAGGCAGGGGTGAGCACTAAAGGCACTCATGCAGAGCTGGGGGGATGCCTGCTGTGGATGGGAACAGCTCTTGCTCTGGCAAGAGACATAATTGCACAAAGCAACTATTTGTTGTTTACTGCAGTGAAATTTAACTGGGCTGTATTTCTGTTTGTGAAATCTGGCAAGCCTACACAGGTGACAAACTTTCCAGTGATCTAATGTCCACTCCGACTCTCAGAACTTTGGATTCCACGGAAAGAAACCTGTTGCTTGTCACTACACAAGGCCCCGCCAGATCTGGACTCAACATCAAAAACTATGATCAGAAAGTAAAAGTTCCTTGCTACGGGAGTAATGATACGGTTCCCTCCAGAACGGTGAAAACGACAGGCTCCCTGGCTTCTTGGCTCTATCCCTTGAATAATGACAAGGTTTCAAGAATGGCTCACAAAATTCCCCTGTTCAGAATCCAGTGGAAAATACCTCATCCTTTTCAAAATGAAAAACATGCCATTATTTTGAGAGTAGAAATTTTGTTTTATGATAAAATGTGATCTCGGTCTCTTGAAGGCTTATAGTGATGTTATTACATTGGATAATTTAAGCGTGAAATCATCTTTCAAATAAACAAACCTGTTTCCATAATCAATCTTGGCTGTGACCTTCTTCTTCAGTTCTTTGAGCTCATCCTGCGGCAGAGTTCCAGAAAGAATTTGTGATCGCCATTCAATAAGGTCATAGATCATGTGCCGCACACTTCGAAACATCTCCCTGTTATCTTGCTATACGGGGGGAAAAACCCAATCATAAAGATTTTGTTATAAAACAGCATTGTGAAGATGGTAGAGAATGGATATCTCTTCAAATACACATGAGGTATAAGCACTAGATCATGAGATTTAGTTAATGTTGAATTAAAAGGTGCTTTCAGCATACACTGAAACATATTATTTGGATTTGGTTTTCCATGAGACATTAAAATATTAAAAGAATAAAAAGTAATGCATAATCCCCAAGATTTCGTCCAACATTCTACGTGCCACTGAAGCAAAAAAGTGATCCCAACACGGGCTAGACCTTGAACGTCAACACCTGCTCGTGAGCTTCCTGCATCTGGATCAGAGACGGGCAACTCTTAAAGCTCCTCCAGAATTAGTCTGAGCCTAAAGATCTAAATCCTACAACCTGCATATGGTCTTCAGAACACCCTGCACCCTGGACCCTTCTCAGCACACTGAGAACCTGAACTCCTCGGCCTTGCTCTCAGCTGAACTATAGGGAAGAAGAAGCATTCCACTCTGGGCTGGCTGCTGCACACTGTGGTGTGTACAACCCACAAGAGACACTTCTGCAAGAGGCCAAATCTCAATCTACAAGCTCTTGGTGCTTCTGTGACAAAAGGAAAATGCAAATACGATGCAAAACTCACACTTCTTACCACTTTCTAAGAATTTTGATGGGACTGACGGTTCAAAGAAAAGCAACAGTTTGCAGCTTGCAATTACAAGTGTACAACGATCAAGGAGATTAGAGATTATCTGAAGGAAAATAACTCAGTGGTTCTTTCCATGAAAAGAAATCTAGGTGGAACCTAATGTGATAAAATTCTAAGCATTGCTGGCCTTGGGAGCTCAGGCCTATAACCCTAGCACTTTGGGAAGCAGAGGCGGGAGGATTGCTGGAGCCCAGGAGTTGGAAACCAGCCTGGGCAACATAAGGAGACCTCATCTCTTCAAAAATTAAAAAATTAGCTGAGCATGGTGGCTCACAGGTGTAGTCCCAGCTACCCAGTAGGCTGAGGTGGGAGCATCGCTTGAGCCCAGGAGGTTCAGGCTGCAGGGAGCTGTGATCGTGCCACTCTAGTCTAGCCTGAGCGACAGAGCAAGACCCTGTCTCAAAAAATAAATAAATAAAAAAGATATCTAAACGTCATGGTCCCTTTAAAACATTAACTGTGTTCACTGCCACTTTTTTTAAAAGCTCCCCTTCTACATAACTGAACCACATACCTCACACTGGTATTTAACCTTGTTTCTAGGAGTTTCTAATATCCACACTGCCTTCTCTTGTCCACTGCTCTAAGGCTGTATCAACTATCTAAAATCCTTAATAGTTTGCTAATATCTACGACCACAGAGCAGAGCCAAAAACTCTTATGATTTTTTTTTTTTTTTGAGAAGGGGTCTCACTCTGTTACCCAGGCTGGAGTGCAATGGTGCGATCTTGGCTCATTGCAACCTCCACTTTCCAGGTTCAAACAATTCTCCTACCTCTCCTTCCCGAGTAGCTGGGACTACAGGTGTACTCCATCACACCCAGTTAATTTTTGTATTTTTAGTAGAGATGGGGTTTTGCCATGTTGGCCAGGCTGGTCTCAAAGTCCTGACCTCAGGTGAGCCATTCGCCTCAGCCTCCCAAAGTGCTGGGATTACAGGCATGAGCCACTGCACCCAACCCATAGAAAAATATTATAACCATTTTTTGGCTTGGCTTTCTTTGCACAAATCCAACCATGTAAGTCTATCAGAGGCAAATTCAAGTTTTGTAAAAGGAAACGAAAGTGCTCATTGAGAATACCTACTCTAGGGTGATAGACTGAAGGAGGTCCACTGACTATTAGCATCAACTCCTGTTTATTTTGTTGCCGTATTTTTGTTTAAAAATTGCTAAGTTGAAGATGAAACATTGACTACAGAATTGCTCAGATTTACACAAAACATTCATGGCTAACTTTACGCTTTTAGGTTTTTGACTACGTTTGATGACAATTACTGCAACTGCTTATTACTGTGCATTTACAGGAAACCACTGTATAATCAAAAACAACAAGCCTGCCCAACAAGCAGCTGCAGGACTTTAGGAAGTTTTCTATGTTCTCAAGAAATTAACGTACCGACTTCCTTCCACAGCCCTGGCTTGGTGATAATAACATTAGCATATGGGAAATCAACACTCTGAATAGAAATACAAGCTTAACAAAAGGTAATCTTCTGCAAATATGAATTTATGTGCAAAGAAATGCCCTGAGGGAATATGAAATGGAAGATGTCAGAGCTTCAACCTCTCTGCATTAATAAGACTTCTTCTGTGATCAGGAGAACTGGACAATTGCACACGAAGCTGGAATGTAAAATATTTCCCTATCCCTGTCACAAACACGGGTAAATCTAGAAGACTCTGCTGTTTTTCTTAAATGATAAGAGGTATTACCCACTGTCAGACAATGGCAAAAATAAATAAATAAATAAATAGTAATTACCCTCTACTGGATCCTTAAATAAGCACCTATTACTGTTTAAAAGGTGACATCAACACACTGCCCGATCCCGTGTTCCAGGGGCCTAAAAACAACCACATTTCTCCTTCCAATGCAAAGAAAGACACATCCGATAGTCCCTTCCGCTACAGCTCACTGTAATACACCCAAATATATGGCAGGTCGAAGGGCACACAGCCCCCAACAGGGGCTAAACTCTCAGTCATGTCGCTTCCTTTGCCTTTGCTGAGTAAAACTCTGTCTCAGAAGCTCTGCTTTTAAGGTTCGCTGAGAAAGAAAATCATCCCATTGGCAAATCAGGGTCAAAAAAGCTCTCTATTTCTAAGCTTTGAATGAATATCTCATTTTCTCACCACGTAGAGCTGCCTCCAGATGGTGGACCACTCTCGGAGTGTCGTGGTGACTTCCTGGATGAGGGGGAGGTCACCCGGGATGACTGTTTCATGTTGCCTGTGAGGAACAAAGGAAAGAGCAGCTGAGTCCACGGTTTCACTGCCTGCTGTGAGTTGTACCTGTAAATTTCACCACTAGGCCATAGTGCTCAGTATTAAGCAAATGGGAAGAAAATCTACAAATAAGACTGCATTCACACATATAAATACATACGTCTCTACGAATGACAAGTTATATTTGTACAGAGCTTGGGAAGGTTCATACGTTACCCTGCACGTAAGCCATCCACCTCATACGTCAAGGTAACATGAAGGAGGCAAATGATATTCCATTAAAAGTCTACAGAACGTCAAGGTCTGGCAAAAGGAAAGTATATTCATAATATGTGTACCCATCTATCTTAAAGATGCCATAAATTTAGCTGGTCCATGTGGCATTAAAATGCAGGTTTGGGTTAAGATGATTTTTACGTTTTCCATCATGCATAAAACTCATTACATGATAATACATGAAGCAGTTATCCTTGGCGAAATATGAGAGGTTACAGCTTCCAAATGTCCATGGTTACTCTATCTGATGCCAACTTGGATCAAACTCTGTATCCTCTTTCTTACCCTTTTTCTTCCACCCCAAAAAGTTAACCTTTGACTCATTCTTTTTTTTGAGACGGTGTCTTGCTCTGTCACACAGGCTGGAGTGCAGTGGTGCAATCTTAGCTCACTGCAATCTCTGCCTCCTGGGTTCAAGCAATTCTCCTGCCTCAGCCTCCCAAGTAGCAAGGATTATAGGTGCCCGCCACCACGCCCGGCTAATTTTTGTATTTTTAGTAGAGACGAGGTTTCACCACATTGGCCAGGCTGGTCTTGAAACGCCTGACTTCAGGTGATACACCCACCTCAGCCTCCCAAAGTGCTGGGATTACAGGCATGAGCTACCACGCCCAGCCCCTTGACTTATTCTTAACTCACTACCTATTTATGTGCTGGTTTTCATCAAATTAACTGTTGCTTCCTGGGCATGTGCTCTGGGTCAGGCACTATGCTAAGTAAGACTCAGACTACCGGGGGTTGGGGGGAAGAGAGTGAATTTGTGGCTGGTGTAGTTAGGCTAGCCGGTCCCACAGGTTGCCTGTGTGTCCTGAACAGGCAAGAATGTGGCCAGCATGGAATCCTGAGGAACGCTACAATAGGTTCCACCTACATCCCTTGATGTGCACAGAGTCCAGATCTGTGGAAGGAACCCTGACTTTGGCTCACGATTGGGGATCAGGCCTGCAATGACTTATTGATAGCAGAGAGGAGGATCCCAATGCAAGAGACAACGGGGACCCCAAAAGAACGGTGGTCTCGTGGATAGTTCCAGAACCAGACATCGGAGGGAAGGGTGCAGGTAAGACCATCCCCTAGAAAACTGTCATGAAGAATGACCCTTTAGGCTGGGCGTGGTGGCTCATGCCTGTAATCCCACCACTGTGGAAGGCCGAGGTGGGTGGATCAGGAGTTAGAGACCAGCCTGGCCAACATGGTGAAACCCCATCTCTACTAAAAATAAATAAAAACAAAAAATTCGCCAGGCATGGTGGGGCGCGCCTGTAGTCCCAGCTACTCAGGAGGCTGAGGCAGGAGAATCACTTAAACCTGGGAGGCGGAAGTTGCAGTGACTCAAGATTGTACCATTGCACTCCAGCCTGCCAAGGAGGTGCCCACGTTTCCCAGTAAGGATGCTGATGGAAACGTGGTCCATTACAGGCTAAGGTGTCATCCCTACAAAGTCCGCAGGGAGAAATTTCCTTCCGCTCACTGTGAGGATCTGCAACAACAACTGGGCTGTTTGCATCTTGTGGATCCTGGGTGGAGTCCACTGGGGGCTCCTCACACTGGCTATGAGAAGCTTGGAGCTCAGTGACCTCCCTTCCACCATGTGAACAGGGCCTCAGTGCATGTACCACGTCCTGCTGTCGGTTCTGGTTCCGCCTTAGGTTCCTCCCTTCTGATAGGCCCAGTGGGTCCCTGGGATTAACGCACCAGCTGGCACTAACGCATTTGATCTGGCTTTATGGTCTTATCTTTGTTACCACCTTGTCACCCGCCAGGGTTCAAGAATATATAACCCCAACAATGCCTGCCTCATAGGGCTGCTGGTAAGACTGAAGGAAAGAGCATCAAGGCAGAGCATCTTTAAGAATGAATGGGGCTCGGCACAGTGGCTCATGCCTGTAATCATAACACTTCGGGAGGCTGAGGCAGGTAGATCACCTGAGGTCAGGAGTTCGAGGCCAGCCTGGCCAACATGGTGAAACCCCATCTCTACCAAAAACACAAAACTTAGCCAGGCATGGTGGTGTGCGCCTGTAATCCCAGCTACCTGGGAGGGTGAAACAGGAGAATCGCTTGAACCCAAGAGGCAGAGGTTGCAGTGAGCCAAGATCATGCTACTGCACTCCAGCCTTGGCAACAGAGCAAGACTTCATCTCAAAAACAAAAACAAAAACAAAAAAAAACGAAACCAAAAAAAGAATGAATGCGACATAGGGCAGTGGGGAGATGCTGGGTCGAAGGGATACCAACTTTCTGTTAGATAGGAGGAATAAGTTCAACAGGCCTATCCTACGCAATGGTGACTACAGTCAATAGCAATGTATTGTACACTTGAAATTGCTGAGAGTAGATTTTAAGTGTTCTCACTACAAATAAATGATAAGTATGTAAGGTAATGCACACATAATTAGTTTGATTTAGCCATCCCACAATGTATACATACTTCAAAACATTATGTTGTATACCATAAATACATACAATTTTTATTTGTCAAATCTAAAAATAATAATTTTTTGGGTGGGCACGGTGGCTCACATCTGTAATCCCAGCACTTTGGGAGGCCAAGGCGGGTGAATCACTTAAGGTCAGGAGTTCAAGACCAGCCTGGCCAACATGGTGAAACTCCGTCTCTACTGAAAAAAAAAAAAACAACACACACACAAAAATTAGCTGGGCGTGGTGGTGAATGCCTGTAGTCCCAGCTACCGGGGAGGTTAAGGCAGGAGAATCACTTGAACCTGGGAGGCGGATGTTGCAGTGAGCCAAGATCTCGCCACTGCACTTCAACTTGGGTGACAGAGCAAGACTCCATCTCAAAAAACAAAAATATACAACACAAAATAAAAATAGTAATAATAATTTTTTTGGAGAAGAGAACGAATAGGACATAGCAGATGCTCACCCAACAGTGGGGATGACTCTTCATTAGTTACTTGGCTGCCTAACTGAATGAGGGGTCAAGAGACAAGTCGGGGCTGGAGGTCCCGATGTGAGCATCACCCATAGAGACAGATCAGCTGAAGAGGGGAACACAACAGAGGCCATGCCAATCAAGGAGGGGCAACAAAGAAACAGGAGAAGGCTAGGACAGCACCCTCAGAGTAGCAGACAGGGGACAGAGGAGATGGTGACATGCCTGAGCAGTAGGTCAGCATAACAAGAAGACGATGAGAGCATCGGAGTTAAAAGGAGCTTTCAGTGAAACGGGGATCAACAGTGTCCAAGGCTGCAGTAGAGCTCTGGAGGCAGAGGATGAGAAGACACTGCGAGGTCTGGACATAAGGAGGCATTGCTAACCATGACAGTACCGGGAAAAGCATGGGGGACAAAATGAGAATGGCTTTGGTTATGGAGGAACAGGTACAGAATCAGTGGTAACAGGAATAGAGTAATCATCTGGGATGTCTGAGAATGAATGAAGTCAGCGTCCAGAGACAAGAGAGACAAAGCAAAAGAGAACCTTCAAGACAGTCAATGCAAGTGAGATACTGTGAGAGAGATCACGAGAGACAGCCTTGCAAGAGAAAGACAGAGCCTCCAAGAAACAGGTCACTCCAGAGAGAGATCATGCAAGAAAGAGGGGCTGACAAGGCAGCCTGCAAGACAGAGAACATATGAGAACGATCATGCAAAAGAGCAGCAAGAGACAGATCCTGAAAGAGAGAGACTCTACAAGAGAGACAGGACAATAAACTTGGAGAGCAAGAAGGCAGGCAGAGGTGGGATGATAGTGTGGTCCACATTGGCACTGGAAAGGGGAAAGGACCAGGAGAAGAAGGGAAGGCGGAAGTCTACAACGACCTGGAAGGAAAGAGGGATGAGATCACCTGTCAAGCCTGAAGCCAGGGTTCTTCAGAGCAGTTGGGCAGCTAGACTTGAGTGGCCGCGGCAAGGGAGACAGATAGAGCCAGGTAAAGACTGTGGGGAACAATCACAGGGAACCCAAAGCAACAGCAGGGAAACTGTTTCTAAACTCTTCATTTCACCATAACTCTATGCATTTGCCCACAGTGGGGCACCTTGGACCAGAAGGCTCAGAAACAGGAACCAAATGTGTCTCTGTCTGCCTGTCTGGTTAGGTGTGACTCTATTTACTGAGACTCAGAATAAGCTGTTGTCCACTTTACTATCATGCTTCATAATTACATTTTACACATATGCTTTTGTATATGTCAAAGTGCTTTTTAAATAATCATAGTCTCCTCTGTATAAGGATTCTAATGCAGATACAAAGTACACTAAATTCACACTTGATTCAGTTACTTCCACAGAGTAGAAGTTTCAACTTTCTTTTTCTTCCCTTTAAAACTTTGCATACAAAACACTTAATCTGTCTAAAAAGTACCATACTGTAGGTCATCATCGTTCATGCCTCTCCATTATTTTCTTCGTTTTAATGATGCATCATGGAACTATGGAACCCGAACGGTCCCTTTCGTATGTTAAAAGTACAGTGCTTGGAAAGGCAATTTTGTAATCAGCCAAAGAGATGTCATTATGCAGTAATCATATGATTAGTAATTTTATAATTTACATATTTAACTGAGTGTGAAGATGCAGCAGAGACAAAAAAAGAAAACATTTTAATGTTCCTTCTTCCAAGTTCACACCTGCTTATTCATTTGCCATTCCTGCCTAATGGGTTCCTGTTCTAGAAATGTCCTTTTAATGATCTTATACATCAGTTTTATGACCTCTAGGACACATACATCACAATTAGACAAAATGTAAACTCATGTATGTCCCAATTTAGCAACTGTTGCTTCACCCTAAACTCCATTTATATCACAGCCTGCAATGTCTTCCCCCCCCCCCAAAAAAAAAGGGACTCAGAGCTGGGGGGCTTTGGAGTCTCTGTCAAATGAAGTCAGTAGGTCACAGAGGAAGCACAGAGCACCAGGGCAAATGCTTTCCAACAGTGACCCCAGGTTCAAGGACAGTAAGTGCAAGCACGGTGCTGACTTCAGACTCTGTAAAGGATCAAAGCCATGTTAAACACAACTCTGAATCACAAGTCCCCTTTCTCTCCCCAAAACTCCTGTCCCCCTGGAGTCAATCACACCCACTGTCTTGACCCTCTGATATTACGCCATCATACAAAAGAGCAGCAAGGCCAAATATAGTCATTGCAATTCTTCATTTAAACATCAAGACCAGACTCACCCTTTTCCTTCAACTATCGCTTCTTTAAGATGAATATATGAAGCAGGAAATATACCCTTTGGAGGAAAAAAAAAAAGTAGCTTTTATTATCAATAGGATTGCTGATTGCAAATCAAACAATAGTACCCAGAAAGGTGGGATGAGCGGTGGCCAGATCGCTCTTAATTTTTTAAGTCTTATGCTAAGCCCCATATGTAACACATCAAAGAAAACACAAAGAATGGAGAAGACGGCAACTCACTCAGCTCATCGTACAGAGTCTGCCGATGTCTTAGAAGCAAACAGACAACACACATGCAAACGAAAAAGTCCACAAAGATACAGGCAATTCGCAGGCTGCTCCATAGGTCACACCTTTTTGACCTCAACACAGGCAGATCAAAGGCCAACTGATGCCTCCAAAGCAATTTTTGGTGATGGTCTCCTCTTTTGAAATGATGAAAGTTGGTTTACACCACCAATTGTCCCTTGTGCACTGACCACGCACCCAGACCCACGAGGACTTTCTCAGAGACCTCCCCAACAGGGGGGCTCTCTGGTAAAATACAGGAAGGCAGGCCGAATTTCACCCGATCTGCACAACACCTGGGGGCACACCCTAGCTTCCGCTGATAAGGTGGCCTGCCTCTCTCAAGTGCAATGCACATGTGAGCTGAGAGAATGAAGCCTGCGGGAGAGTTTTTCAATGGGACATTCAGCCTCAGGCACATTCTATGAAGTGCCAGGAAGAGCTTTATCAAGAGTTTGGGTCCTAGGCCAGGCGGGATGTAATCCCAACACTTTGCAAGGCCGAGGCAGGTGGATCACTTGAGGTCAGGAGTTCAAGACCAGCCTGGCCAACATGGTGAAACCCCGTCTCTACTAAAAATACAAAAATTAGCCGGGTGTGGTGGGGGGGGGGCCTATAATACCAGCTACTCAGGAGGCTGAAGCAGGAGAATCGTTTGGACTCGGGAAGTGGAGGTTGCAGTGAGCAGAGATCTTGCCACTGCATTCCAACCTGGGTGACAGAGCAACACTCTGCCTCAGGAAAAAAAAAAAAAAAAGAAAGAAAAACTTAGGGTCCTGCTTCCTGAGCAGGCAAAATAACTCCCTTACTAGAGTAAAGCAGAGGCAAGCAAAGGAAGGTAAGAAAAGAGGCAATGAGGCTGGGGTCTCGGGCAGTGCAACGCAACCCAGCTACCGCTTCCTCCGTGAAATTTAGTGCATGCAGCAGAAATTAAGTGGCACCCCTGTGGCTTCAAGGCATCTGTTGTGGGAACGGAAGCTTCTGCCTGGGTTTCCCCAGCATCCAGCCCTGAATGATGCAGAAAACAAACTACTACTCAAGCTTGGGAAGGGCAGGGGGCAGGCAGCGGGCTGAATGGGTCTAGCAGGCACCAATGATTCATGTTGCTTCTGCCAATAAGGAAAGTGGCCAAACTCCATAGAAAGAAGAATTATCACAGAGAGGGAAGGCATCAGGCAGAAAGTCAAAGGCTCAGCAACAAACAAGGCCGGGCCAGGCTCAGAGGTGCACACCTGCAATCAGCACTTCGGGAGGCCAAGGTGAGAGGATCACTTGAGCCTAGGAGCCTAGGAGCTCACCATCAGCCAGGGCAAGATGGTGAGACCCTGTCTCTGCCAAAATTTTTTTTACAAATTAGCTAGGCATGGTGGTGTGCACCTGTAGTCCCAGCTACTTGGGAGGCGAGGGAGGAGAATCTCTTGAGCCCAGGAAGTCGAGGTGGTAGTGATCTATGATCATGCCACTGTACTCCAGTCTGAGCCACAAAGTGAGACCCTGCCTCCAAAAAAATAAAACATTAACTTAAAAAAAAAAAAACAGAAATCTGAAGGGACCCAACGCTGGGTTGCTGTGTTCAGGTCCTGGTTATCCGGGACACCTCCAAATCCCAGGTACACGCCTGAGTGTCTTACCATGACAGCAATAGGTGTCCACCCAGATGGGGGAGAAAAACGAAAAACCAATCCTAGTCCTGTCCATGTCCACAGGCGGAGACAGCCCTCAATCTCAGCAAACCCACTGGAGAATCACGACGCCACAGGAAGGATAATGACTGCGTGAGGCTGAACACACGTGCGGGTTTGAAATGCGCAACTTCCGCTGGGCCTGCTCAGCACCACCCCGATCAACTGCACACTTAACTACAGGAAAGTTGTTTACAGACACGTGGTGTGAGGATTCCTGGGGCCCACATCCCTTCTCTGCTACTGCCTGGGAGGCCCCTTACAAATTTACAATCTCTGTAAAGCTTGAATTTCTTCATCTACCAGTGGGGATCTTAGATGGAAAAATAGCTACGCCCTACCCAGCTCTACTGTGTCGATGAGTTATGAATGAGTTATGACGTCTAGGCACCCAGGTGTAGTGCAAAAGTACTGTGGTTTGGGGAGACATCATGGGAATGGAGGAGATCTCAAATTGGGGAAGGTGATAACAAATACCAAACAAGATTCAAAGAAAAAGGAACAGCTTGCCTGGGGCACATCCAGCCCAGGATGCCGCAGCTGTGTCCTATGTAGGAGTGGGATGGGGGAGGGGCGTATTACTCCATGATCTTAATCTCTTATTACTAAAGGTTTCAACTGCAGCTTTCCCAAATTCAGAGTTTCATCTGCAGGAATACACTGTTTTTTTTTTAGGGACAGATCTCACTTATCATGACCAACCGAGGCTGGTCTCAAACTCCTGAGCTCAAGCAATCCTCCCACTTCAGTCTCTCAAGTAGCTGGGTCTACAGGTGCATACCACTGGGCCTGGCTGGAATTCACTCTTGACTGTGGAAGGGAAAATCAATGGGCAAATAGAACTTTCCTTGGAGAAATCTACTCCACCATCCACTGGGTCGAATCTATCTCGTCCCAACTTCATGGCTGTAGGTCACTGGATGTGTAGAGACCTGAAGCCCAGTCTGAGGCTGGCAAGGCCGAGGTGAGAGGTCCTGGTCCCAATTTGCAGATCTGGCTCACTGATTTCCTAACAGTGTCTCTCACATTAGACATGACGGTGCCAGAGGATGGCTGCCATAGGGACCACCCTGGACCCTCCCCAAGTGCTGGTGCAGCGAGAGGAATACCCAGTCTGACCTGCTCAGCAAAGCCTGGGTTAGGGGCTCTGGGGAGGGCAGAGTGGGAAGGCCCTGGCACTCGGGTCACTAGACTTTGGAGGACTTATTACAGGCTCAGGACCACAGTCCAGAGTCCAGCCCAATAAGGAGATGATGAGAGGCAAATTTAGGACACAAAAGTAAAATGAACCATCCATCAAGCATAATTAGATATGAAAATGTATCAGTTAACGTGGACGGCCCAACCACAGCTTAGAATAGAGGTTACTTCAAAATCTTAACATCACAGAATGAAACAGAAGAGCCATAATTAGGTTCTGAGAAGCTAAGAATGTTAAAGCCACAACAGAATTGTGTACGGGAGTGCCCACCACAATGATCCGAGGTATAATTACACGTCTTGGTTTCTGCAATTCAAACAACCACTCATGCAAACTGCTCTAGGAGAGCAGAACTCCTTTTTTCACAGCTCGACTTAGGCCATGTAAAAACAGTTAAATGCAAGAGGGAAACAGTACGCATGAGCTTTGTAAATTTGCTAATCTATTATTAAGGACAACGTAAGATTGACAACTTTGAGAAATAATTTTTTTCCTGAAGTCGCTTTACTCAGATCATTCTCTGACACACCGAGGCCTAAAAAGGACGCAAAATTCAGGAACAGACGACAACAGGCCAACACTATATCACAACCCAGCAATTCATTCACGAAGATGAAGCTACAATTTCTATATACACATATAGTTCAGAAGAAAACAATCCAAGGTCGTTCACATTCCTACCCATATTTTTTTTTAATTCAGAGAAAGAGATACAGAAGTAAAACTCTCAGACACAAATGAGATGGAATTGATTTCCTCTCAAGGTTTGATTTATGAAGAGACATGCACTGTGTTTAAGAAGAAGGACTTACCTTCTTAGACTTTTTTCTTAAGGTATAACCTCGGTACCACCCTAAAGAAACACAAAGTTGAAACAGTTAGTACAAAGAGACGTCTTAGGGTTCTCACAATACATTCATGATGTGTAGAACTCAGTTTGGCAGAACCAGTGAGGTCAGTCTGTCACCAGCATTTTTCAATGAGCCTAAGGCTTTGGAGATATACTATGGGGTTTCCCAGAGAGCATTTCAACAGCACACTCGGAGCCCAGCTGGCAACCTTCACATGTGGGCCTCCACACCTTCCCCTCCATAGTCTCAGGTGGTTCGGAAGCAGCAGTTTGAAGTTCAGATGCACAGTTCCAAGAGCAGGACTTGGCCTTTCAACCACTGGCCCTGAGCAGGCTCCTTATGTATGCATTTTCTTCACTCACCCTCTGCCTGATTTAGACCAAGATCTCTCCAAGGGCACATACCAGCATCTCGCTGCCCCGAAACAGAAAACCCATTGAGAGATAACTTCCTCCCACTTCAAGACAGGACACTTTTTCCTGGAGCAGCCATGACCTCACAAAGCACTTCTGTAGCAACAACACAGCCCTCAACCCACAGGAAGCTCCAGGGCCAAGCACAAGGCACACCTGCCCTTTTGGGTTTGGCCCAGCCTCCACTTCTTGCTCCTTCCAAGTGGGGAATGAAAGAAAATAGTGAGAGCAGAAAGAAAGACACACGTGAACCATCCGCATGCCATGGATGCCACACAGAAGAGTCCCTTCAACAAGGGACCAGACCCAGCCACACCCCTGGCACGCCTCTCAGGCTGAGGACAGGAACTCTCCCTGCAAAGGCCTAGGGGTCTACTGTTAGTATCCAGTCTCCAAGCACCCCACCATTTGTGAGGTCAGATGGATGATTTTTTAATCCTAAACATTTTTAAGTCACTCCAGGCCATCTAGCTTTTGGAAAGCTAATCAAAAGCTCAAAGAGGCCAGGCACGGTGGCTCATACCTATAATCCCAGCATTTTGGGAGGCCAAAGCAGGTGGATCACTTGAGGTCAGGAGTTCAAGACCAGCCTGGCCAACATGGTGAAAGCCTGTCTCTGCTAAAAAATGTAAAAATTAGCCAAGCATGATGCTGGGCCCCTGAAATCCCAGCTACTCAGGAGGTTGAGGCAGGAGAATTGCTTAAACCCAAGAGGCAGGGAATTGCTTAAACCCAAGAGGCAGAAGTTGCAGTGAACCAAGATCATGCCACTGCACTCCAGCCTGGATGAGAGAGCAAGACTCTATCTCAAAAAAAAAAAAAAAAAAAAAAAAAAAAACTCAAAGACAAATCCCAACTCTGCCCCATAGGAGCAAAGGACCCTGTCAGAGAGCGACAGAGGACACTTGGAAAACGTAAGCTGGGTAAATTCCCAGAGAAGAACCAAATATTGGGTTTCTTTTTTTTTTTTTTAATTGTTTTATTTTTTGAGACGGAGTCTCGCTCTGTCACCCAGGCTGGAGTGCAGTGGCCGGATCTCAGCTCACTGCAAGCTCCGCCTCCCGGGTTTACGCCATTCTCCTGCCTCAGCCTCCCGAGTAGCTGGGACTACAGGCGCCCGCCACCTCGCCCGGCTAGTTTTTCGTATTTTTTTTTTTTTTTAGTAGAGATGGGGTTTCACCGTGTTAGCCAGGATGGTCTCGATCTCCTGACCTCATGATCCGCCCGTCTCTTTACACTATTAAAAAGTCAAACCTCAGAAACCAAAGATCAGACAGATGTGAAAAAGGGCCACTGTTGCAGCAATTGGCCTCCACGTCTCTCAAAAGGTGAATTCTCACAACCAGGGATGGAAAGGATGACTACGAACCAGAAAGCAATGGTGTCAAGACGAGCAGAATCCCCAAGGGATTACTAAACAGCTGTTTCCTGCGTATCCAGAAAAGAGGACAGAAACTGCCAGGACTCTTGCAAAGGTTTTGCTAAGACCCAGTTACGATGAACTGAACTCATTTCACTCTCTTGACATGGAGACTCAACAGACTGATTAGGGGGAACCTCAGATACAAAATGCCTAGATTTCAGCCACACATTTGAAGGATTATCTCCTGATACCCATATTGTCAAGTTCAGTGGTTCTGATAAGCTGGCCCAGTATCAGCGCCCATCTATGATGCAGTGCTCGTATATCAAGAAGGAAAAAGAAAGGTCAGTTGAATGAGTTACGCGAAGCTGTGCACTCAATTTCAACAACTGTCCTTTATCCTATTATAGTCTTCCTGCATTTTCAACATTAACATGTCCTTTCTTTTCTGAAACTGACAAAGATTAACGTCTTAGAATATATAAGGAAATAATACAGAGACAAAAAAAGACAGCGACTAAGTACAGTAAGAAAATGAGGCCGGGAGTGGTGGCTCACTCCTGTGATCCTGGCATTTTGGGCGGCCGAAGTGGGCAGATCACTTGAGGTCCAGAGTTCCAAGACCAGCCTGGCCAACATGGCAAAACCCCGTCTCTACTAAAAATACAAAAATTGGCTGGGCGTAGTGACGCATGCCTGTAATCCTAGGTACTCAGGAGGCTGAGGCAGGAGGATCACTTGAACCAGGGAGGCAGAGGTTGCAGTGAGCTGATATTGTGCCACTGCACTCCAGCATGGGTAATAGGGCAAGACTCTGTCTCAAAAAAAAAGAAAGAAAATGAGCAAATTTATAAACTATGTACAGAAGAAACCCATAAGACCTCCACATGTATGAAGAGATGCTTCAGTTTAGTAATAATCGGAGAAATGAAAAGTGCACAGTTAAGCGTGGCAGAAGGCAGAACACTGCAGGATGCAGGAAGCCCCTGGTCACCGTGGGCGGCAGTGTCCACTGCGGCCACCAGCCTGGGAGCACAGGCCCTGCTTATCCAAAGTCTACATCTCCACTCCCGAGACCCAGCAACCCCCTCCTGAGAACGCAGCCCAAAGACATCTGTGTGCCCTGCAGGGTGAGACGGACACGGGATGCTCAGGGCAGCTTGGTCTTGGGTGGTGGGAAGCGGGGACAGCCTAAGTGCTCACACCTGGTGAGGCAGGCAATTAGTAAAACATGAAATGTGCACACAATGCAGTCAGAGCCATGGACTAAAGGGACACAGAGAACAGAGTACAATTTAAACGGAGCACCAGGGAAAATACCAAACAGAACAAGACTATAACCACACACTTACATCTGTTAAAAACAGATGCACACCAAACAGCACAAGAACACAGGCAAACGAGAGGCCACTTCAAACACAGCAGAAAGGTTTTCTATGGGAGGCAGGAGGAGGAAGGGCCAAGCAGTAGGCATGAAAGGCAAGGAGTTGTGTGTCTTTATTTAATGTTCATAGACCGTCGATTCCTCTTCTAATGGCATTCCTAAGCAAAATGAAAACCTACGGTTTTCCTCCCCATGATTTTTGGCATGCACTATTTCTTCAACAAAGTGAGCCCACACACCATGTGCCAGAGACCACACTGGGCACCACAAATACAGAAAGAGATTAGACCCAATCTCTGTCCTCCATGAGCTCAGAAACTGGAAGGGCCCTAAGAGAAGCAGGGGGTCACACCACAAACCCTGCTACAAGACAAGAGTTCAGCATGAAGGAGAGAGGATGTCCCGGCAGAGGTTTTGCACCGGAGAGTGAGAGAACAGAACAGAACCATTACCTGGCTGCTCTGGGAACACAGCGAAGAGGGGATGAGGCTGGGAGGAGACTCACAGCTGTTATAGAATTAACTTCTCCCTGGCACAGCTTGCCAGGTTGACTCCACGTAGTCAACCAACTTGCTCCAAAAAAAGAGACATCCACCCAGGGAACAAGCAAATGCAGGCAAAACACAGGTCCCAAACTCGGGGAGGGCACAGTCCAGCACAGGAAAATGGCGGTCTAGTCATTATAGAAGAAAACGTATCACTATCCCTTTTGAAGAGCTGAATAAATTAAGTTTGAACGTGGCTGAATCTAAAGAACAATTTCCTCATCCTTGGGCAATACCTGCAGCTTGCCTCTGGTGCACCATCTCACTCTGAGGACCCTAAGGAAGCCCTGGGGACCCTATGGAAACAAGTCGACAACAGGATTGGCATGTGGCATGCCCTTGACCAGACAAGAGTCACTCAATCAACACTAGAGACCTGGCCTCACCTCTCCTATCTGGTTGGCCCAGGACATTGTTTAAAGGCAGTGGTCGGCACCAATATGACCTCTCAAAGCTCTTTCCACTTCCACCAGGAGCTAGAAAGTTCATTTTCTTTGTTCTATGTCGAGCCTTCGTGAGCTCGAGAAAGAGAAATTAACCATAACTTGAAGGTAAATTTAGTCTTTGAACCTTAAAATAAAGAGTTATCATCTAGAAATTATATCCTCTGGAGCAAGCTCTGTAATATCCTGGAAAGGATCATAGAAAAAAAGAAAATCAACATTGCTAAACCAAAAAATTGTCTTAGAGGAAAAGGAGAGCCAAGGAAAGAAAAAGAAAATGCCAGACTCTAATACAAGTCATGAAATTTAGACAAAACAAGAGGAAGACATTGGAAAACAAATGGAAGTACATTATTCTCTTTTTATTTAATGACAAAAAGTCACCATGCTTCCCAAAGTCAAAACTATTAATACTTCTCCAAATGCATTTCTCTCATTAGATTCAGATTAAAACCAAAAAGTTAGTTGACAAGGAACGGAAATTCATTTTATGCTAAAGAGTCTTTACAAAGACTGAAATATTTTCATCAGAATCTAGAAAGACTGACTAGCCCAGAAAATTAATGTTCACTGTAGATATCTTATCATGATGTCGCTCAAAAAGTCAAATGCCTGCAATCAGATATTCTTAAAGTTACATGTATTACAAGGACCACAGTCATACCTGAGGATTCACTGTTTAAAAAACACATTCCTCAGCCGGGCGTGGTGGCGAGCACCTGTAATCCCAGCTACTCAGGAGGCTGAGGCAGGAGAATACCTTGAACCCAAGAGGCAGAGGTTGCAGTGAGCTGAAATTGCACCACCGTACTCCAGCCTGGGCAGCAGAGCAAGCCTCCATCTCAAAAAAAAAAAAAAACCACCACCACACACACATTCCTCTTAAGAAGCAAAGAACAAGACTGCAGTCCCCACATGCCCAGGGGCCACAGGAAATCATTAACTATTCAGGAATGACATCATTGCCCAGTGTTTGTTAACCAGGATTTCAACTTCAACTGACCCGCAGCAAAAGTAAAAAAAAGATACAAGAGCATTTCCCTTCAGATCAGAAAAGTGTCTGAGATGAGTGGTTTGATCCTTAACCTCTACTTAATTTCTCTCTGTCTCCTCTCAGGCACACGCAGCATGTACTGAGAGGAGCTAAGGGAACACAGCTGTCAGCTGTAAACACGGAAAATAAGCAGAAGCCCCCATCACAGCTACTCATCCGCTTAAGGACTGGGACTGGTTTTGCAGAGCTGCACTGGCTTCCAGGCAGAGGCCACTAAAGACGATTTTTTTTTTTCAAATAGGACTTTTTTAGGGAAGGTACAGCATGCATCAGATGGGGAAATAAGGGCTATGAACATGGGTCTGTTAATAGGTCTGTGTTTCTCAGAGGAGTCTACCAGGAGCTGGTCACAGTTTGCCTGGAGCAGGGAAGCTTGGCACTACTTCATTCCTCGTAAAGTGGATTTCAAGCTGGAAGTTCAATTTGGTGATTACTATGGGATGTCTTCGATTTGCCCTCTCACCCCCACCTCCTATGTGGAAGGGTTTTGCTAAAACCCTTTGTGAAAAAGCAATTTTGCTACTGAAATTATCCTTTTTATTCATATGCTATATGGGAACCACCCTTTCAAGCAGGAAATTAAGCCGACAACAATAAGAAAACACAATCTTACCAAAACCTCCAGATCTGAACAGTCTTTAAAAACTCAAGCCCATCATTTCTTCCCTTCTGTGCAACAATAACCACAGCATAAAATGAAATATGGCCTGCTCAAATTATTTGCAAAACACAAAATACAAAAACAAACTGTCTGAAAAGTCAAGGACGTTGGAAAACCACTGTCACCAACAGTTTATTTATTGGATAATTATAACAATTGCTTCAGGCCGGGCGTGGTGGCTCACACCTGTAATCCCAGCACTTTGGGAGGCCGAGGTGGGCAAATCACCTAAGGTCGGGAGTTGGAGACCAGCCTAACCAACATGGAGAAACCCCGTCACTACTGAAAATACAAAATTAGGTGGGTGCAGTGGCGCATGCCTATAATCCCAGCTACTTGGGAGGCTGGGGCAGGAGAATCGCTTGAACCCGGGAGGCAGAGGTTGTGGTGAGCCAAGATCATGCCACTGCACTCCAGCCTGGGAAACAAGAGCAAAACTCCGTCTCAAAAAAAAAAAAAAAAAAAAAAAAATTGCTTCATTGGATGGCATCCCATATAACTGTGATAAATCTCTGTTCATCCCAAGAAAATGGGTATTACAGGTTTAAAAAAAAAGGAAAGGAAATAAGAGATATGAAAACTGTGGTTCCTCTGAGACATACTGCTAATAAATCTAAGTGAGGACATTAAAAGAAAAAGTCTCAGTTCACATCAAACACATCAAAACAATGAAGCAGGCCGGGCGCAGGGGCTCGCGCCTGTAATCCACACTCTGAGAGGCCAAGGCAGGCAAATCACTTGAGCTCAGGAGTTCAGGACCAGCCTGGGAAACATGAAGAAACCCTGTCTCTACAAAAAATATAAAAATCAGCGGAGCATGGTAGCATGCACCTGCAGTCCCAGCTACTTGGGGGGCTGAGGTGGGAAGACTGCTTGAGCCCAAGACGTAGAGGCTGCCTGCGGTGAGCTGTGATTGTGCCACTGCACTCCAACCTGAGTGACAGAGCAAGACCCTGTCTCAAAAACAAAACAATGAAGTAAACTAAAATATCTTAAACCTACTTTTTATAAAGTGGTCAACTATTAACAATCAAGATTTACACACGCTTGGCCAGGCAGAGTGGACCACACCTGTAATCCCAGTACCTTGGGAGGCTGAGGCAGGCAGATCATTTGAGGTCAGGAGTTCAAGACCAGCCTGAACAACATGGTGAAATGCAGTCTCTACTAAAAATACAAAAAAATTAGCCAGGCATGGTGGCAGGCAGCTGTAGTCCCAGCTACTTGGGAGGCTAAGGCACAAGACTCACTTGTACCTGGGAGGCAGAGGCTGCAGTGAGCTGAGATTACACCACGACACTCCAGCCTGGGTGAATGCACTCCAGCAAGACTCTGTCTCAAAAGAAAAAAAAAAAAAAGATTTACACGTGCTTGCAGAATAAGGAGCCAATGAGTTTAAAAATGGGAATTTCAGTTTTAAGTTCACCTTAATAAAGTATTAAACAACAGACAGCCTCACTACTACCCTTACGTGAAACAGGATCCATTTGCAAGAAAAGTGAGCCTGAGAAGGGAGCATGACTGTCTATGTAACAGAGGAATGCTTTGCCCAGCAGGCACTGAGAAGGTGTGCCATCTACCCAAACATGTACGAGAAAAGATACCAAGAGGCATACGCACCTTCATATGTTTCTAAGATGTGCACAGTGTCTCCGATCTGTAAAGAAAGTTCATCCGCTCCTCTGGCATCATAGTTATAAAAAGCTGTGATGAAAAAGGGGAAATATATTAGTAATAGTAAAGATAGAAGTGACCATGCGAGTCGTGTTGGCTTGTTTTAATGTTGTTGTTTTTAATACTGAAATACGTTCAGTCGCTGCCTGGATCATCCTCTCTGATACCCACAGAAGTAGCCTTTTCTTTCAGACAAACATAAAGGGTCAATAGTTTAAGGAGGAGAAATTCATAACTACCCACGACGCCAGATGACCATAACTGACATAAGAAGACATTGTTAACAGCATTCTGATCAACACTTCAATACTATCTTTTATTTCCACTACTAGATTCTTTTTATTTTTCTAACTATGAATCAATTGCACATGGACTAAATATCCTTGGGAAACCAAATTAACAAAAAATTATCATATTGCAATGTTGATATTAAACCAATAGATGACATTACAATCACAGTAGACAAAAATATGTCCTATGTTAGAAGAAATCCTTAAAACTGACAATGATAAGCAAGAAATGTCTGAAATCCCATGTTTATCCTGACATAAAGTTGTTCCTATTTTGCAAAAGGATAATATTGCTCCTACATAAGCCCCTAAAAAGTCATACCATTAAATTCAAACCACACTTTTGCTCATGCATTATAGAATAAAGGCAACAGTCACTGGTGTAAAAAGGATGCTACAAAGTGTTTTAAGGCCCAAAAAGTATTCGACTAGTCCACCCTCAATTTAAAAATATATATATTAATGTTCCTCCCACCCAACAGCCTCTACCTAAAAGGATATAGCATTCAATATAAAACTCATCTTCAAAATCCCCGATCAAAGTTCTCATCCATCCATCCTCCACAGCCCAGCCAGGCGAGGCTACGCACAAAAGGCACCTTCATTGTGGCAGACCTCTAAAATCCTCTAAAATTAAACCATGTCATGTGCAAACTCCTCTGGCAAGCACGGGCCACCGTACCTTGCCACCACACGCTCCCTTCCCTGGGTCCTTGCTTCTACTGAAGGAAAGAAGCCGGTTCAGCCCATATCTTTGGGTACCAACTTCTCCCTCGCCAGCTGGGCCTTCCCACTGGGTGCACCTCATCACAAAAGCCAGACCCAAGTCCGTGTTTGATCTTTCAACTCCGCTCTTCCAAACAGTCCTGGCACCACACAAAGCTTCCCGTCTCTTGTTCTGTATAAGCCAGTCTTATTTCAGATGTGTGTGTTAAGACGTCCCCAACTGGCCTGGCGCGGTGGCTCACGCCTATAATCCCAGCACTTTGGGAGGCCGAGACAGGCGGATCACGAGGTCAGGAGATCGAGACCATCCTGGCTGACATGGTGAAACCCTGTCTCTACTAAAAAATACAAAAAACTAGCCGGGCGAGGTGGCGGGTGCCTATAGCCCCAGCTACTCGGGAGGCTGAGGCAGGAGAATGGCATAAACCCGGGAGGCGGAGCTTGCAGTGAGCTGAGATCCGGCCACTGCACTCCAGCCTGGGCAACAGAGCGAGACTCCGTCTCAAAAAAAAAAAAAGTTCCCAACTGAAGAAAAGTCACCAGAGAGCAGAGCCACCCCTCTTTCAATGTTTCCTGCCCACACCTCCAAGGACAGGACAGTGCTTAGCTGTACAAGGAATGGCCTCCATAAACCCAAGCTGCCTGAGCTGAGCCTTGGGCTGTAAGTCCAGAATTTCAGGGGCACGCAGCCTCCTAGTGTTCATGTCCATGGTCTCTACAGACAGCTGAAGTGGGTAGGGCGGCACCTCTCCCCGAGCACCTGGGTGCCTGCCCCCCGGCAAACAACCTGCTCTATCTTCGGGTTTGCAATGGCCAGAATAAGGACAGAATACTGACCTCATAGAATTGTGTGTGCGTTTTGTGTCTTAGAGAAAATGATGCCCATGCTGGGTTTGGCACAACGGGGTCCATGGTGAACACTCAGGTAACGGTGAAGGCCTTTCTTTTGGTTGTATTTTTTTTACTGCTATCAAGACATCTACCATTACCTGAATTCTTTTTAGAAAGCCAAAGCAAGCACTTTGCCACATGTGCACAAAAATTCTATAATATCAAAAGCCATACCTATGATATTGAAAATTCTATTTCCTCAGGTATTTTCCTATATTTTCCCCAAAATTCATAAAATTTAAGTGTCCTCAACTGACAAAGATGGTTATTAGTAGTTATTAAGTTTATTTAGTATTTTACAGTGAATCTTTAACACGAAATAAGTGCATCAGATGAAGGAAGCCCAGGGCAGAGGCTGGACTTCCCCAGCTCAGCATGATCATATTCTTAAACCTTCAGGAACCATAAACACGTTTATCACAGTTCTTAACAGCATCCCCGCCAGCACACCTATTCTGTTCTAGATGTGGGGAAACCAACTTGACTACTCTCACTTGAGAAAAAACACTACAGTCCATCAACCCACTTTCACAGATGAAAACAGAGGTCTACAGGGACATTGTGACTAGCTCAAGGTGCACAGTGAGCTGATGGCAGCCCTGGGATCCTCGGGCTTCCCTCCCAGGCTATCTCACCACTCCACACTACCTGGCCCAAGACTTCATCACTCCTCAATGAGATGTACAGTCTTCCCTTCTCTCCACCACCAGTTACTTTCCTGAACTCTCGCTCCAAAGCCTCGACCATTTCACCCGGCATTCTGAATGATGCCTCATTTCTCCAGCACCCAACCCACCTTTCCATCTTATCTCAGCCCCTCGGCTCCACCTGCCCTGCCAGGCCTGCCACACGCCCCTCTGCAGCTGAAAATCCTTCCTCCCTCCGCCTCTGACTACCCCACTTGTCTACAAAGCCTGCCTTTAATTCCACAGCCTTTTCCAGGCCCTAACAGAATTATTTCTCCCCCTACCAAGAAGTTACACGCAGACCTAAATGAACGGCTTGCTTCTGAACTCCCTGTACGCTGTGTGCCACCCCACAACCTCGCAGAGTTGCTCATCTATATGTCTGTCTCTCCCATCAGACACAAACTCCTTGAGAGAGGCAAATATTTATTAATCATTGGATTTCCCACAGTAGCTAAAACCATACCTTGCAGGCACTCAATAAAAATACACTGAATTTAACCAGATCCCAAAGTATTCTTCTCGTGCAGTCTCAAAGAGCGAAAGCAAAAGCTGTAGCATTTGTTCGTCTTCAAAACGCTCTTGCCCTCTGCAAAAAGATCCAGCGGCTGAGACTTAATCAATAAGAAAGAGAAACACAATATTAGCTTTGCCAGCTCTGCTTTGGGTCTTTTTGATCTAAGGAGATAGCCCACCCGCCATCAGTGCTCAGGTCCAAAGCTTCCCCAAAGCATCAAAGGCCGGGGGTGGCCATACATTACTCCTCCAAATCAACTCAGCTCAGTCTCTGCCTCTCTCGCACACCACTGAAACATGATTTCAAGACTTCAAGTAGCAACTTAAACGTTAATTAATTCTTTTAAAGTCAATTTGTGAAAATTAACTGCTCTATCTGTGTTCTCATTTCCTTTCTCTTGCCTTCAGTTGGAAAAGCTTTTCAATGGTATGCATCTTCTCAGGGCTGGGGGAAATACAGGCCATGTCTTCACACCGCCCCAGGCCAGGGCCCTCCCTGTCTGTGCTCCAACAGGGTTTCACCCTAGGGCCATCCACCTGGTCTGGAACTTCACACAGCCTACACGTTTGCCTGGTCCATGCAGGTACCTTGCATTTCCTAAGCCTCCATAGGCCCCTGCGCTGGTCTACACTAAGCTGGGCTTGGAGAGAGGAGATAAGCCAGATGTAACCCCAGAGAGGAAATCAGCCTAAGCCAGGTCTCCAAGGAACAACCTTTCACCGAGCCATTCAGGAAACACCATGTAGAGAGAATCAGAACATTATATACACCCTTTGAACTTGACCCTGGGGCAGAGACCAGCCATCTATAGCAACTTGGTGAAGATGAAGAACACGTCAACTATATTGTTGCAAACGGCTCAGTACCCAGCATTACCCACGGTACTACTAGTGAGAATGTGATCCCAGTAGCCACAAATAAAAGGATAAAGTCATCAGGCAGCTTTAGATGGCACCCACTTGGAGCTGGAGGCTGGGTTTCCTAAACTCTGTCTTCAAAATCAAAGTGGCAGCCACGCCGTCACCAAGCATCTACGACCTGAAGCAAAATCCTTCCACTGCTTTTGTTTGGGGACAAATGCCTTAGGCTGGATTAGAGCCTCCCAGAGAGATAAGCCTGAATCCAAGCACTTACTGTATCACACTGCCACCATTTAACCACCTGTTCTCTTCCACTTGACTGTGAGCCTCTCAAGGACAAAACTCTGCATCTTATTTTTCCCAATCATCTAAAAACACCTGGCACACAGCAGGGGAGGGAGTGAGGGAAGGAAGGAAGGAAGGATGGAAGGGAGGAAGGGAGGAAGGGAGGAAGGGAGGGAGGAAGGGAGGAAGGGAGGAAAGGAGGAAGGGAGGAAGGGAGGAAGGGAGGAAGGAAGGAAGGAAGGAAGGAAGGAAGGAAGGAAGGAAGGGAGGAAGGGAGGAAGGGAGGAAGGAAGGAAGGGAGGGAGGGAGGGGAGAATAAAAGCAATAACATGCTTGGGAATAATCTTAAGGAGGTACAAGACTTGTACACTAAAACAAAATGTTGCTGAGAGAAATAAAAGACATGAACAAATTGAAAAATATTTGTGTTCATGGAGTGGAAGACTTAGTATTGTTAAGATGTCAATGCTGATCCAAAACAATATACAGATTCAATACAATTCCTATCAAAATCCCAATGACATTTTCCACAGAAATAGAAAAACCCATCTCAAAGGTCCCAGATTAGCCAAAACAATCTTGAAAAACAAAAACAAAATTGGAGGCCTGATTTCAATACCTACTACAAAGCTACAGTAATCAAAACAGTGTGGTACTGTCATAAAGACAAATATACAGACAAATGGGATAGAACAGAGAACCCAAAAGTAAACCCTCACATAGAAAGTCAAATGATTTCAACAAGGATACCAAAACTATTCAATGGGGAGAGGACAGTCTTTTCCACAAATGGTGCTGGGAAAACTGGATATCCACTTGCAAAAAATAATAATAATAAAGTTGGACTATTATATCATTCACAAAAATTAACTCAAAATGGATGAAAGACCTAAACATAAAGCTAAAACTATAAAATTCTTAGAAGAAAACCTAGAGGAACAACTTCATGACACTGGATTTGGCAATGATTTACTGGATATTATATCAAAAGTACAGGCAACAAAAGAAAAGATAGCTAAGTTGGACTTCATCAAAATTAAAAACTCTTGTGCATTAAAGAACATTATTAATGGAGAGAAAAGGTAACCCACAGAAGGGGGAAGAAAGTATTTACAAATCCCATATCCGATAAGGGAATGGTATCCAGAACATATAAAGAATTCCTGGGGGCTGGGCACAGTGGCTCATGCCTGTAATCCCAGCATTTGGGAGGCTGAGGCAGGCGGATCACTTGAGGTCAGGAGTTGGAGACCAGCCTGGCCAACATGGTGAAATCCCAACTCTACTAAAAAAAAGGCAAAAATTGGTCGGGGGTGGTGGCTCACATCTATAATCTCAGCACTTTGGGAGGCCAAGGTGGGCAGATCACCTGAGGTCAGGAGTTAGAGATCAGCCTGATGAACAGAGAAATCCCATCTCTACTAAAACTGCTAAATTAGTCGGGCGTGGCAGCACGTGCCTGGAGTCCCAGCTACTTGGGAGGCTGAAGCAGGAGAACTGTTTCAACCGAGGAGACGGAGGTTGCAGTGAGCCAAGATTGTGCCACTACATTCCAGGCTGGGCAACAAGAGCAAAACTCCATCTAAAAAAAAAAAATGAGTCGGGCGTGGTGGCACGTGCCTGTAGGTAGTCCCAGCTACTTGGGAGACTGAGGCAGGGGAATCGCTTGAACCTGGGAGGCGGAGGTTGCAGTGAGCCAAGAGCACACCACTGCACTCCAGTCTGAGTGACAGAGTGAGACTCTGTCTCAATAAAATTAAAAAAGCAAAAACCAAAACAGAAAATAACAACCTTGGTGAGGACGTGAGGAAACCGGAACTCTGCAAGTTACTGGTGGGCATCCAAAATGGTGCCGCTGCTGTAGAAAGCAGCAAATGACCATGAGATCCAGCAATCCCACTTCTGGATACCTACCCAAGAGAACCAAAAGCAGGGTCTGCAATAGACATTTGTACATCCATGTTCACAGCAGCATTATTCACAACAGCCAAAAAGTGGAACCAACCCAAGTATCCATCAACGGGTAAATTACTCAACAAAAACGTTACATAGACATACAGTGGAGTATCATTCGGCCTTAAAAGAAAGGACACGTTGACACATTACAACACGGATGAAGCTTGAAGACACCGAAGATATTATGCTGCATGAAATAAGCCAGTCACAAACAAATACAGTACCTTACATGAGGTTCCTCTTCCTCGAGTTGTCAAACTCAGAGACAAGTAAGAAACGAAAGTAAGAAAGGTGGTTGCCAGGGGCTGGGAGGACGAAGGAGGAGTGAGTTAGTGTTTAATGGATGCTGAGTTTCACTGGGGAAGACAGAGTTGTATTTTTAGTAGACAGGGTTTCTCTATGTTGGCCAGTCTGGTCTCGAACTCCTGACCTAAAGTGATCCACCCGCCTCAGCCTCCCAAAGTGCTGGGATTACAGGCATGAGCCACCGCGCCTGGCCCCACCCCACATTTCTAAAAAGGACACCACTTTCAAAGTCACCAAGTTACTCCTATTGGGTTCGTATCTTTCTTAGGAACAGAAAGATTGTGTCTCTGCCAATAAAATCCCCTGAGGCAGTATTTCATGCACTGTTTGGATAATAGAATCAAGGAGTCATCTACATAATTAAGGAAACAGAGCTAGCTGGGCCTGGTGAGACAGGGGAACCATCATTTGTTATTCAATATTTCTTTTTGGCTTTTAGTTGGAAACAGGTGGGAGGGATGGTGAAGATAAGAATGTGAAAAGAAATATACAAAAGAGCCTTTCCTCACATTCTAATTGAACTGATAGACACAATAAAAGACATTTTAATATCTTTCTTCAGAATAAAATATCTCTGTATGCCTTATCCACAACTAGCAGCAACTATCTTTTCTTTTTTTTTTTTTTTTTTTTTTTTGAGACAGAGTCTCGCTCTCGTCGCCCAGGCTAGAGTGCAGTGGCACGATCTCA
Organism: Theropithecus gelada; assembly: GCF_003255815.1. Taxonomy (NCBI): domain Eukaryota; kingdom Metazoa; phylum Chordata; class Mammalia; order Primates; family Cercopithecidae; genus Theropithecus; species Theropithecus gelada. The sequence continues at coordinate 123,511,208 of NC_037677.1, read as the reverse complement.
GCTCACTGCAACCTCCACCTCCCGGGTTCAAGCGATTCTCCTAAGCCTCCTGAGTAGCTGGGATTACAGGCATGCGCCACCACGCCCGGCTGATTTTTGTATTTTTAATAGAAACGGGGTTTTGCCACGTTGGCCAGGCTGTTCTCGAACTCCTGACCTCACGTGATCCGCCCACCTTGGCCTCCCAAAGCGCTGGGATTACAGGCTTGAGCCACCACGCCCAGACCAACTATCTTATTTCTGTCTAGCCCAAAAGGCCATGGTGCGGAAACACTCAGGCTTCTTAGGAAGCATAATTCTGAGTTGTGGGTAAGTGCTGGCTTTACTGCTATTCCAAGGCAGAACAGTAAGATTCTACTTTTCTACATTTTCATCTCCCATAAAGTCAATTCTAAGATAGAAAAACACTGGCCTCCTTATTGACAGTCTTTGCAAATCTACCCACAAATAAGAAAAGACTTAGCTGACCTGAAAATTAGCTATTTTTGCATTGAATTTTGCTCAGCAGCAAAGAGGCAAGATAGGGGACAAGATTTAATCTCTTTAATCATCCTTCTTCAAATTTATTGCAACTTGGAAAAATATCGGCTAGTGAAATAGTCCAGTACTGACCCCTTGGGAGACAGGGACTTGATGGTGACCTCACCAGGCAAAGCCCATCACTGGCCAGTCCACAGAGGCTCACTGCAGAGTGGCACCAAGACCATTTGGAATAAGAGCCCAGCAGACCCCAGGATCAGGGGCTGGTCCCAGGGAGCTTCCCGATGGGGACCAGCAGGCAGCCAAGACCTCGCCGATGACTGAGATGAGTGAGGACCATCTTACTTTCTCTGCTATAAGCCTGGCCTGGACTTGCACTTCCCCTCACCAGTCAAACGGGTTCTACCTAAAGCGTTCTGTGAAAACAGGCACAGGCCTGGGGACCTTGCAGGGCAGAGCAGACTGGTCTCCACCTAGAAGGACCTAGCAGAAAAAAGGAGAGGCTTGAAAACTTGGGCCTACAGCCAACTATGTGATACTAACTGATAAAGTGACTCTGCCGTGGACCCGAACTCCTCTTCCTGCGCTTCAGAGAAAAGTCTCAAATCATTTGTTCTGCAAAATATGAAGCCACCCCTTCCCTTCTCCTTTCTCACCTGTGTGTCACATCATTAAATCTAATATCAACGGTGACCAACAGGGAAAGGGAAGGACAAAGCGAACGCTTCAGAGTGCTCATTTATTTCTTAATGGCAAAGACTCTACCTATAGTACATATATATACATATATATACATACGTGTGTGTACATATACGTGTGTGTATATGTACGTGTGTATATATACGTGTGTATACATACATATATACGTGTGTATATATGTATATATGTGTGTATATATGTGTATACGTGTGTGTGTATATATGTGTGTGTATATATATGTGTGTGTGTAGATATGTGTGTGTGTAGATATGTGTGTGTGTGTGTGTGTGTGTATATGTATATATTTGAGGGTGGGTCCGTTTATAATTCACAAATAAAGCCTGCAATCATCCAATCATCCTGAAGGAGGCTTTGTCATTATGCAAATATAAACAGATGAGTTCCTGCCAAAGCAAACCACAGAGTCCCCATGCGCCCTCCCACTTCAGGCCTTGGTCCACAGCCCTACCTCTCCCTGGCTTGGCTCTCCAGGCCCCCATCACCTCAGGATGAAACCCTTCCCTGCCACTCCCCCAGAAGAGTCAGAGGCCTCATGTGTATGCTCAACAGCACCCTTGCACACCCAACAATATACCGCCAGGCGACTGCTCACTGCTGCCCATGCCTGTCACATAGCAGGTACCCAATCAAGGTTTCTCAAGTGCAGCCACCACTGAGGACCCCTCCTCTAATCTCCTGTTCCGTGCCCCCCCTACAACACCATAGGACTGGCGACCCCTTGACCTCTCTGCACCTCAAACCTGCATCTTCTCCATCTCGGCATCCGTGCCTAACAGTGCCTGGCACCTGGAGGGCTACAAATGCTCACTGAGTGAATCACTTAACAAATCAACAGAGGAAGTCAAGGCAGTAAAACTATTACCTGAATGTTAAGCCCACTGGAAACCACTGCGGCTTTGCTTACCTTTATTTCAAACAAATAAATGTGGCGGCTCATGCCTGTAATCCCCAGGCAGGCGGATCACCTGAGGTCAGGAGTTCGAGACTAGCCTGACCAACATGGTGAAACCCTATCTCTACCCCAAATACAAAATTAGCTGGGCATGGTGGTGCATGCCTGTACTCCCAGCTACTCCAGAAGCTGAGGCAGGAGAAACCCAGGAGGCAGGGATTGCAGTGAGCTGAGATCATGCCATTGCACTCCAGCCTGGGCAACACGAGCAAAACTCCGACTCAAAAAAAAAAAAAAAGAGAAACTAAAGAGCAGACCAGGATCTTGACTAGCAGAGACAACTTCCAACAGTCTAACCAGGTAGGCATGTCCTGGAGATCCAACCCCTATGTCCAGAAACAAAGCACACTCTATTTCACTTGAAAAACTGGTGCTAACGATCCTCCCCAGGGCAGCTGTGCACACCCTCAAGGAGCTCGGGGCAGCAGCAAAGACTGAGGAGGTCACACTGGCTCTGATCCAGGGCCCACGTGGGGAAGCTGCAGCCTGGCATGTCAGAGGGTCTCCCTTTCCATGTGTGCGCTAAACTCTGGTTTTTTTTTTTTTTATCTAATCCAAATTCTTATCTAAGGGGTCTGGGAAGTCACGTCCTACAAACCATAAATTCTCATCAGATGGGTTTTATTTAACCCTATATATGGTGATTTACTTTCCAACCTGACTCTGTCATAACGAGACAAAGAAGAAAATCAAAATATTTCACCCAAAACATGTTTCTTTGCCATATTTTGAAATGGCCCTGCAAAGCTGTTTTATGGGGGAAAATCTGTATCTGTAAAGAATCTCTATTAACACAGCTAGATCTTTTTCTTCCAGACCCTCCCAATCCTAAAAAGATAGTAACTAAGATCTGAATAGGAAACATTTGTCATCTATTGTCTCTAAGGGCACTCACTGTAGGACTTCAAAAGAACTTTGGTCTCCACAATATTTACCTTAACTTGAACTTTCCCTTTCTATCTATCTCAGTTCTTTAGACAAACTCAACCAATTGTCAACCAGAAAATGTTTAAATTCACCTACAGCCTGGAAGCCCCTGCTTTGAGGTATTCCGCCTTTCTGGACCAAACCAATGTATTTCTTAATGTATTTGATGGATGCCTCATGCCTCTCTAAAATGTATAAAATCAAGCTGCACCCTGACCACCTTGGACACATGTTCTCAGGACCTCCTGAGGGCTGTGTCACAGGCCATGGTCACTCATATTTGGCTCAGAATAAAACTCTTCAAATATTTTACAGAGTTCAACTCTTTTTGACACAGGAACCCTCAGCAGTGACCCTCACCTGAAGACATCTGAGTGGAGGGAAACAGCAAGAACTAAGCAGCGCCCACCCCAGAATGAAGAAGATTCCTCAAAGGTCCCCAACCCACTAAAATCAGGAAGACGTCCCTAGAGCCCTGTGGCACATATTCTAGCATACTAATACCCAGGTGCCCAAAGGACTCAGCCTTCTAGAGAAAACCTACCTGCTTTATCTGACAGAGCCCTGACCGCCCCAATGGCTCCAGAATACCCAGCCTCTGGACCTGTACATCAAGACATCGTCATCTCTTGATCACCTTCTACACAGATGTGGGAATACTCACTGTGCCAAAATGCCAAAATGGAGTCCCTGCTCTGGTCCCCATGAGCTGTGACTTCCCTGTCAACCTACCCTCTGTATGGCTGGCTTCTGAAGCCCCAACAAACCCTGTGAATTTACAATTATGGAGCCAAAGAAGCAACATTCCTGGGTATTACACAAAGACCGTGGACCGTAATATCTAATATCTCCAACTACAGAAAAAAGTCAACAACACCATGAGCCATGTAACAAATGGGCATATATACACACATAAATATGCTCACATTCATCTACATACATTGCTCACATGCATGTTAGTGGTATAATAGAACACACAGTCTTAGAAGATCAGCTCAGTGACTTTTGAATAATTCTATATGCCATGTACACCCAAGATAGGAAGAGATCCAAAAAGTACCCTCAGGCCCCTCTCTAGGAGATTTTTCTCCCAAAACACCGTTTTCTAATTTTTATTACCACAGATAAGTAATAAATGTTAATGCTTACACTCCAAATAAATGGAATTCTACGTACTCCTTTATGTCTGGCTTCTTTAGCTCAACATTTTGAGCCACATGAATGGTGCTGTATCAGCAGTTTGTTATTTTCTATTGTTGAATAGTATTCCATCATATCAACACATCACAATGTGTTTATCCATTCTCCTGTTGATGGACATTTGATATCAACACATCACAACATGTTTATCCATTCTCCTGTTGATGGACATTTGAGTTATTTGTTTCCAGGTTTGAGTTATTATAAATAAGGCTGCAGCCAGGCACAGTGGCTCACACCTGTAAAACCAGCACTTTGTAGAACTGAGGTGGGAGAATTGCTTGAGCCCACGAGATCAAAACCAGCCTGAGCAACACAGGAAGACCCCATATCTACAAAAAAAAATTAGTTAGGCATGATGGTGGGCACCTGCAGTCCCAGCTACTCGGGAGGCTGAGGCAGGATCACTTGAGCCCGGGAGTTGAAGGCTGCAATGAGCTATGACCGTGCCACTGCAGTCAAGCCTCGGTGACAGAGTGAGACTCTGGTTCTAAAAAAAATAAAAATGAAGATAAATAAATAAATAAGGCTGGAATGAACATTCCAGCATGAACTTTTTTGTGAATGCATTCTTGGCCCATGGAATTTCAGCTTTGATAGGAGGCATTTGCACTTTTGGAGAAGTTGCACATGCCAAAGGCATCTTCAGGTGAGCCAGCAGCCCAGTGCCGTCCCCAAGCCTGAAGAGTGACACCTCTGTCCATACTGCAACTAGGAGGGAGAAGGCAGGGAAAGGCAGTCACGCCAGGGATTCGCCAAAAAACATTTAGTTTCTTTGTAGCTGCTTGAAATTCCTCCTCTGTCGTTGTTACATTATTCAGCTTTGATAAAAAAGTAAAACTGAAGATTAAAAACCAATCAAGCCCTCTGTGAGAAAAACAATAAAGCCTAGTGCCTGTTGGGTGTTAATGATGGACCTCAGCACAGGCTGCTGGAGAGGACTCCCTTGCAGAGACCCCTTTCCTGCGTCCCCCCGTCGGGTACAGCCTGTGCCCAGGGAGAGCCCACGTGCCCTCCAATGTAGGGGTTTCTCAGGTGACAAAGCACTTTGTCTCCTCCCTGTGGGCTCTGGCCTGAGCCTCCTTTAGCATCCTAGGGAGAATGCCCAGTCTGGGCTCTTGCCCACCACGCAGATGAGAGAAGAGTAAGACAGGTGCCCCCGAGGGTGAAGAGATGAAGAGTGAAGAGGTGCCCCTCAACACCCCCGACCCCTCCCCGAGGGGGCTTCACTTCCACTGCCTCACCATAGAGTCCCATTTTCAAGGCTGGTGGCCCTCCACTGCTCAGGACATAATCCCTGGACCTCTGCAGACCAGCCTGGCCACTCCCTCTGAGCCAAGCACTCAACCTCTGGAATCGAGACATGGACTCGGCCCCAAACCCCTGCTCTGTGCCCTGACAGGCAACACGAGCTCTGGGAAGCTCAGTTTCTCCCTGCATGAAACGGGGGGATGACAGCAAAGGGGTCCCTAGTGAGTGTGTATCAGCTTCTATGTATGAAGGCCCATCCAGCTGGGGTTCACCCTACAGGTGCCCGATAAACATTTGCTTAGATTTTCGGACGGCCTGAGTGCGAGCTGAGGAGCTGCTTTTCTCTCCCAGCAAGGCACACGGGTGGGGAGCAAGGATCTGCAGTGTCTTCCCATCTTCCTACTGAGCGGCTCAACCGGGCTCCCCTCCTGAGCCCCTCTCCTCCCACTCACTCAGCTGCACCAGGACCTGGTACAGTCACTTCTAACTAGGCAGAGGGTAGGTGCTGGTAGGCTGTAGGCCTTAGCACAAGAAGGCACAAAGTCACTCTCAGATCCTAGAGGTCAGGACACGCACGACCTTCTGCTGGGGAAATCCCAGGCTTCCAGAAGTCCCGACAGGGCAGAGCTCTGGAGGGAGAAGTCTGCTCAGATGTGTTTGCACACCTCGGATGCTGAGTGCTGATGCGCTCTTCCGAGGCACAGGCGGCCCAGACATAGCCCTCTTGTTCCCGGGCTACAACTGCGATCAACAACTGCGCGGTGGCAGCCTGGGCCTGGCCCAGATGCACCGGCTGCAGAGAAGCAGGCATTTCCATACTTGCAGACAGAAACTGAGCAGTGGCGGAGAGTTCATCCCAGCACAGCCTTGGAGGAGGGAGCCAAGGCTCCCGACTTGACGAGACCTGGGCTGCCTGCCTTTGTCATCTGTTTTAACAGGCATATGGACAGGCCTCACCCAAAGGCTACCCTCAACACCACTATCTGAGCCAGCTAGTGTGCAGTGTTAGTTCCCGGAGGACACAGACAAATCTTTTCTTAGTTAACTGCTTGATAAATTTTCCTTCCCTAGATAGCACCCAAAATGTGTGTGGGTGAGCTGCCCTTCACAGAGGGAGCCACTGATCTGCTCACAACCCCTGTGCAACGTGGCCACTCGGCAGGAATACAGATTCTAGGTAAGGCACTAAATAAAGCAGCGGAAGCCAAGACAGCCATCCCCTCCTGCCTGCCAACTCACTGCACAAAGAGCGACTCTGCCCCAGATCTGCGCCTTCTGGGAACCACCTTTAACCCCAGACAGCGCCAGCCTGTCTTCCCCAGCAGCTTAAACTGACACCTGGCCAAACCCCTGTACCCCTGAACATGGGCGGGGCTCCACAGAACACCCGGGCTGCATCCGTTCCCAGGAGGACTGGCTACAAAATGTTCAGGGCCCAAGGAAAAATGAAAATGAAAAGGCCTTTGTTCGAAAATTATGATAAATTTGGGCCAGGCAGGGTGGCTCATGCCTGTAATCCCAGCACTTTGGGAGGCCAAGGTGAGCGGATCATTTGAGGCCAGGAGTTCGAGACCAGCCTGGCCAACATAATGAAACTCCTTCTCTACAAAAAGGACAAAAATTAGCCAAGCATGATGGCACATGCCTGTAATCCCAGCTACTTGGAAGGCTGAGGCACGAGAATCACTTGAACCTGAGAGGCGGAGGTTGCAGTCACCCGAGAACACGCCACTAACTCTAGCCTGGGCAACAGAGCAAGACTGCATCTCAAAAAAAAAAGAAACAAAAAACAAAAATTATGATACATTTGGAGATAATTAGGGTGGCTATTACTTAAATAAATAACGAATGTCGGTAAGGACCTGAAGCAGCAGAAACCCTCGTGCACTGGTCACGGCAACGCAAAATGGTGCAGCCACAGAAAAACCATTTGGCAGTTCCTCAGAAGTTAAATATACAACTACTCTATGATCAGGCAATACCAACATAACTGAAAGCAGGGACTTGAACAGAAACTTGTACACCAAGGTTGACAGCAGCATTGTTCACAATAGCCAAAAGGCAGAAACAACCCAAACGTCTACCAACAGATGAATGGCTAAAATGTGGTATGTACATATAATGAAATATTACCCATACCTAAAAAAGGAAATGTTGACACATGCTACAATGTGGATGAAACTTGAGGACATTATGCTGAGTGAAATAAGCCAGTCACAAAAGGACAGAAGCTGTGTGATTCTACTTACGTGAAGTTCTTAGAGTAGCCACATGCATAAAGACAGAAAATAGCACAGCGGCTGCCAGGGGCTGGGAGGAGGAGGGAATGGGAGTCAGTGTTTAATAGGAACAGAGTCTGTCTTCAGGAAGAAGAAAAGAGTTCTGGCAATGGATGGTGGTGATGGTTGCCCAACAACGTGAATGTGTTTAATGCCAATGAATTGTATACCTAAAAATGGTTCAAATGGGAAATTCTAGGTTATATGTATCTTGCCACAATAAAGAAAATAGAAAAAACTTTTCAAGATGTGACAGCAGAGCCCAGGGCCATTCTAAGGTTGTGGGGGGGCCTACAGAGCAGCGCAGGCCTCAGGCCCCTGGCGTCGGCTGTGATTCCCAAGAAGGCCTCTCTTTCCAGGACTCAGCTGCCTCGTCTGCAGGGGCAGGCCTCTCCAGCAGCGCTACTCTGAGCCTGATGAGCAATGTTCTATTTTAATAGTCATTTCAATTGACTATAAAAATACAGCAACACATAATAAGATTGCTTTTGCACCATAGTAGAAATACTTAGCAAGAGATGAGAAATACTTAGCAAGAGGCTATAAAACCCTGTTTGCTTGCTTACGGAGGTGCTGCTGAGCAGAACGAAAGCAGACAAGGATAAAGGGCAGGCAGGGGAGACTTTGCCCAGAAAGTGCCCACAACAGTGTGCCCACCGTGATACCCAACACACAGGACCACTCGGAAGTTTTAAAAATGTACCAAGCAAACTACTGAAGATCTCTCCACATTTTCTGTTTGTTTCATTTTTAGCTGTTAAAGCTCCATGACATCTGACATCAGAAAACACTCATCTCCCTGCAGTTCCCCAATGCTCCACCTGACTCACATGTAACATGTTTCAGGTGACATCAAAGCTGACCACTGACCACAATGCCCTCGAACCCCAATACACATAGAGCAAGGCTTCCCCCACCAACACAGATCCTGGGAAAAAATCTCAACCACAAATGAGGGATATTCTACCCACACTCATTCCCAGGAGGCCTATGACACAAAGGCATTCAGGTGAAAAATGGGAGCTCCACTGATGACAGTGTACTAACACCAGCACCTCCACTGCCATCACCACCAATTAACAATACTACCACCACCAACACTACCAAAACTGCTACCAATAGTATTACTACTACTACCACTTCCACTACCATCACCACCTCCACCGCCATCACCACGGATGACAATACTACCACCACCACCATCACTGATAACACTACCACCACCAACACTATCAAAAATGCTACCAACAATACTACCACCACTACCACCTCCACTGCCATCACCACCTCCACTGCCATCACCCATAACACTACCACCACCACCATCACCAATACCACCACTACCAACACTACTAAAAATACTACCAACAATACTACCATCACTACCATCTCCACTGCCATCACCACCAATAACAATACTACCTCCAGCAACACTACCAAAATTACTACCAACAATGCTTTCACCACCACCATCGTCAATACTTCACCACCACCATCACCAAAATACTACCACCACCACCATCACCAACAATACTACCACCACCACCATCACCAACAATACTACNCATCACCACTATCACCAACAATACTACCAACAATACTACTACTACCACTACTACCAACACTACCAATACTATCAACAATACTACCACCACCACTACCAATACTATCAACAATACTACCACCATCACCACTATCACCACCACTATCACCAACAATACTACTACCAATAATACTACCACCACCATCACCAATACTACCACCACCACTATCACTAATACTACCAATACTACCACCATCACCAATACTACCACCACCACTACCAATACTATCAGCAATACTACCACCATCACCACTATCACCAACAATACTATCACCACCACTATCACCAACAGCACTGCTACCAATACTACCACCACCATCACCAACAATACTAACACTACCAACAATACTACCAAGAATACTACCACCACTCTCACCAATGCTAAAACACTACCAACAATACTACCATCACCATCACCAGTACTACTATAACCAACAATACTACCACTTCACCACCCCCACCAACATCAATACTACCAACACAATCACCACCAGCAATATTACCACCACCACCATCACCGCCAACAGCAATACTACCAACCACCATCATCAACAATAACATCACCAACATCACCAGCACCACCGCTATCACCAGCACCATCATCATCATGGTGGAGCTAAACTTCATTCTGCCCTGGGAAAGACGAGAAACTCCAAAGAACACTTGATGCATTTCCTCACATCATCCCATATTAGCCCTATGAAGTAGGGCTAACAGCAACCCCATTTCTGCACACAAAGACTCTGAGGCAAAGAGCAGGAAGAAGGAGGGCATGCTGCCGCCCCGCCTCCAGGCATCATGTGGCCTTGCTCTGAGAACAGCACTCCCAGCACATCCCAAACAAAGAGTAACTGTACTGCTGCATCCACAACAAAGGCTGCAGAGTCCCTCTCTCTGCAACCGATTTCCCTTTGCTTCAAAGGGACAGTGACAATTCTGGGCAGTGTCAAAGGCCCCATTGCCCTTATTCCAGAAAGCCCTTGAGACAGGATGAAATAACAATTCCATTAATCCCATGAACGGAACCCCAGTCTAGAGGAGACAGAGCCTTTCCATGTGACAGCTAGGCTAAGCTGACCCTGCAGGCGAGCACAGACCAGACCTCCAATCATCCAGTCAATCCAGACCGACTAACAAATATTTACCACCCAAGATCCCAGGTAAGAACTGCCACCCAAAGAGGAGACAAGACATGATACAGATAAGCTGCGGCGAACTCAAATTAGGAACCAGCTCTCCAAATAATAATAAACTAGGAAAAGCTGTAATGAGAGCTCTTAGCCCCTTACCATGGAACAGCCACTGACTGCTTCTCGTGGACTACCCAATTTATCTAATTTCATTATCACAAAAACTTTACAATGGAGGGATTACTACTCAATCCCATTTCACAAATGAAAAAAAAAAAAAAAATGAGGCTTAGAGAGGACATTAGATGGTTGCTCAAAGACACAGGTCTGAAGGGTGGAAGAAACCAGCTTTGGGGGGCTAATTTTTCTGACCCAGTTTCTGTCCCTAGCCACAACACTGCATGCTGCATAACACGCAGCTCCACACTCTGAAAAAGCACAGCCCTCGCACCGACAGCCAGACAGAGCTTTGCCTCTCTGGCCACTCTCCCTTTGGTGCTCCCCGAATAGCCCTCATAAAACCAGCCAGAGACATGTCAAAACAAAAGTCACAAAAAATATCACCCAATATCATACAAGGACTGTCACAAGCAAACCTTGTCACAAAGTTCTTTTTAGGTGAAATATTCTTGAGTAATACTTTTCCCCTCCAGATCCTTCCTCCATCAGTCAAACGCCTACATTTTGCTGTCTAACATGAATTTATAGTTATAGCACAGAAAGGACATTCAACACCCAATGCTCTCATCACAGAGAGATCCATCCATGTCCCAGCTCTGCCCTTGCTGCTCTGAAATTAAGCAGGGGATGTACTGATGCCCTGGGAAAAAGGGTTTCACAAGAATGGGTCTCATCATAGGACCAACCCTCACACACCTACCCATTTTGGACTGCCATGTACAGCTGGTAGGTTTGTTCACTGCCAAAGGCTCAGGGCTGAAGGGACACATGGGTGCCGAAATCCTGCCTGGGTTGCACTTGCCAAGCAACATGTCCGCCCAAGGAGTGCCTTCCTGGAATCCCCAGAGGCACCAGATGGCTTAGGGGCTGTCCTGCGGCTCCCCACTCCCCACAGGGAGAGGGCTGCAGGAGAGCAGGAGCTGGGTGTGTTAACCCCATGTCTTCAGGCCCAGGTCACCATCAATAAGCACCTTCAGGACTCAATGGAGATGGATCAGCAAACAAGTGCAGAGGGGAACCCAGAGTGCCAGGCGGGCAGCAAGGACAGGGTGCACCTCCCCCCAGCAGAACCTGCACCACTCCCAGAAGAGGTCAGGATCCCGAAGGGTGGCCAGGGACTCGAGGCAAAGATGAAAGCTCAGTTATAAAGGGAACAGGGTCCAGGGGATGGGCCCGGGCCACGGAAAGGGATCCTGAACACCCAGCTTGCTGGGCCCAGGCATATGACCAGCTCCACATCTGCCTTCTCACGCAACCCCAGTACTGCCCTGGGCCAGGCCCAGCACACACACCCTCAACCTCAGGACAGGCAGCGGGAACCAGGTTCCCTTCGACGGAGAGGATGGAAAATCCAGCCCAAAGGACCAGAGCAGCTCAGAGTGATTCCAGGGAAGGGAAGCTTGGGATCCAGGCTGGACGGCAGCTGCACAGCAGGGCGCCCACATCACAGGCTCCGAGAGGTAAGGATTCCTGGGAAGCAGTGCCTCTGGCTCAGTGTACCTGACCCTGCAACCCCACGTCGGGAAACTTCCCTTCTCCATGTGTGGCCTAGAGCATTTTGAGGGCCCTGGTCCAGGGTGCCTACCCCGATCCCACCCCAAGTAAGAAAGAGGTTCAGCCAGATGCCCTCAAAAGGCCCGGCTGGACACTACTACCACCTTCACCACCCTCGCCAGCAACATCAATACTGCCAACACGATCATCACCAGCAATATTACCGCCACCACCATCACCACCAACAGTAATACTACCAAGCACCACCATCACCACCAACAGTAATACTACCAACCACCACCATCACCACCAACAGTAATACTACCAACCACCACCATCGTCAACCACAATACGACCAGCACCACCATCATCATGGTAGAGTTAAAACTTCATTCTGCCCTGGGAAAGACCAGAAACGCCACTAACACCACATCATCCCATATCAACCCTAAGAAATAGGGCTAACAGCAACCCCATTTCTGCACGCAAAGACTGAGGCAAAGAGCAGGAGGAAGGAGGGCATGCTGCTGCCCAGCCTCCAGATACCAGTCCTTTGCCTCAGCTCTGGCCAGGCCAAGGGGGCCACATCTCTCCCCAGTCACAGGCCAGGGATGGGGAACAGGATCGGACCTGCATTCTCGCTGCACTGATCTGCTTCACAATGAGCGTCTGACCCAAGAGGGGAGCCTGTCCACTGTGACCATGAGATAGGCGCTGACGCGCTTCCTCCAGTAAAGAGTGGACAAGTTATTCACGACAGTCAAACACTGGGGAAACCATGTAGCAAGTGTCCATCAAGAGACGAACAAATTAAACAAAATGTGGGCTATGCATGCAGTGAAATATTCTTCAGAGCAAGGAAGTGTTGACGGGTGTTGTGACATGGATGAACCCGGAAGATACCATGCTCTGCGAAATTAGCCAGACACAAAAGGACAAATCCTGTGCAATTCCATTCATATGTGGCTCCTAGAGTAGTCAAATTCAGAGAGAGAAAATATAATAGACTAGAAATTAACGGAGGCTGAGGGGACAGGGAATGGAAAGTTAGCTTTTTCTTTCTTTTTTAGATGAAGTCTCGCTCTGTTGCCCAGACTGGAGTGTAGTGGTGCGATCTCGGCTCACTGCAACCTTCGCCTTCTGGGATCAAGCAATTCTCCTGTCTCAGCCTCCCAAGTAGCTGGGATTACAGGTGTCCGCCACCACATCCAGCTAATTTTTGTATTTTTAGTAGAAATGGGGTTTTGCCATATTGGCCAGGCTGGTCTTGAACTCCTGACCTCAAATGATCCACCCACCTGGGACTCTCAAAGTGCTAGGATTACAGGCGTGAGCTACCGCGTCTGGCCAAGAGTTAGGTTTTAATGGGTACAAAGTTTCTGTCTGGGATGGTGAGAGTCTTGGAAACAGAGAATGTGTAGCACAACACTGTAGATATACTTCATGCCAATGAAATGTGCATTTTAAAAGGGTTAAAAGGGAAAATTCTATGTTATATATATTTTTCCATGAATTTAAAAAATTAATGTAATATGCCAAAAACCATAGAACTGTACACTGTAAATGATACATTGCATGGTATGTGAGTAACTGCTCAAGAAAGCTGTTTAAAAAGCCTCTGCCTATCAGGTCAACATTCACCACCAAGTGAATGCCGCAAACCACACCTGAACATTCTAAGTTGTTATGCTCAATAAAGCACCGTGGCAATCATGAGATGCACGGCAGAGACGTGCTCAAAACCCCCTGCTCTTGGCCACTCCGACACTAAGTTGCCTGCATCAGCAAAGTGCCAGAAACTTCAAAGAAACTGCTCACGACCGCCAGCCATACAGTATGTGCATCTGCACCCAAGTGGATTCATGAATGTGTGTTTCTCGGGACTGGAAAAGAGGCCGGTAGCAGCAAACCCAGATGCACAGCCAAGCATGTCCACATGTAAAGTAAAGAGTATTTGACTCACTTCATTCATTTCCTAAAAGAAAATCCATAAAAATGATCCCATTGAGTATGGGCTGGACCTAGTGACCCACTTCTAGCCAATAAAATACTGCCAGTGATGGGATGTCACTTCCATGATTCGGTTACAAAAGGGCTCTGACTTCTGCCTTGTGTGCTCTCTTGCTTTTATCGCTCTCTCTCTCTCTCTCTCTCCCTCTCTCTCTCTCCCTCTCTCTCTCTCTCTCCCCCCCTCCCTCCCTCCCTCCCTCTCCTTCTCTGCCCTACCCTCTGCCTCCCACTCACCTGCTGTGACAAAACCAGCCCTACATAAGCTGCCCCTATGGAGAGGCCCATGTGGGAAGGAAATGCAAGTACCCTCTGCCAACAGCCACCAAGAAGGTGAATCCTGCCAATACCACTGTGTGAGCTTAGAAGCCGATTCTCCTCCAGTGAGACCCTGAAATGACTCTGTTCCCCGCAGACACCTTAAATGCAGCACTTCAGAGGGCCTGAGCTCCAGCCCAGCTAAGCCACACAGAAACTAGGATGAAAAATGCTTTCTGGCCAGGCGCAGTGGCTCACGCCTGTAATCCCAGGACTTTGGGAGGCTGAGGCGGGTGGATCACCAAGTCAGGAGTTAGAGACCAGCCTGACTGACATAGTGAAACCCCATCTCTACTAAAAATACAAAAATTAGCCAGGTGTGGTAGTGCACACCTGTAATCCCAGCTACTCAGGAGGCTGAGGCAGGAGAACCGTTTGAACCCAGGTGGCGGAGGTTGCAGTGAGCCGAGATTGTGCCACTGCACTCCAGCCTGGGCACCAGAGCGAGAATCCATCTCAAAAAAAAAAAGTTTTCAGCTCCTAGGTTTTGGTGTGACCTGTTACACAGCTGTTGATAACTAACACCCTCTTCAGGTTCTTACTGAGAGCTCTCTTGTCTTTTTACAGCCAATTGTCTGCACCAACATTGCCCACACAAGCCCCAATCCACCTCGCCACTGACACATGCCCTGCAGAGCCGAGGGCACCCTGGCATCGACACTCTTTCTTCTTTTCCTTCCCAGCCACTTCCTCCTCGGGCTTCGTGTCCTCCCTGGGCCTCTGCTCCCCGGGTCTCCTCCGTCCCAGTCCTCTGTGCAGCTGTTCTTTGGGGCTCCAGCTCCTCAGCTTCTCCTCACTTTCCAAACCCTCCCACCCAGGTCATCTCTGGAGGCTTCCATACCCATCTTCATGCTGACTCCCAACTGCATAAACTGTGCTCCAGCCACCCGACAGCTGCCTTGGCAGGTTCACTTGCAAGGCTCAGAGACCACACATGGCTCTGCCTGCTGAGGGCCTTCCTGCAGCAAGCATTTCCTACTGTCCACCACGGGCACGGCCCTGCACCCTGTGCCCAGTACTGGGGAACAACTGTACCCTGAGTTCATCCTTCTCCAGGACCACCGGAGACCAGCAGCCCCTGCATCCAGGCCTGGACACTTCCCTCCCCTCCCCTACAACCAATCAGTCAGGACATGGCACTCCTTATCCAACCCCACCGGCTCCTCCCCACCCCCACCACCATCAACCCCATTCAGGCCCCATCACCTCCCCTGCATGGCCGCCATGCCTCCCCATCACCTGTCTCCTCTCCTTCCTCCTCCCCGTTCTTCAAACCACTGCCCATGAACTCTTCCTACAAGAAACTCTGATGTAGCTCTGAACCCTTCAAGACCTATCCACTCCAAACCTTTCAATCACCAGCCACTGCTCTGAGTATTAAGTCCAAATTCCTCCAGACAGCTTGGGACGACCCTACTTAGCTCCCAGTCTCACCTCCACTCACCCAGACTGAACTTCAGTGGCCTGTGCACTCTTGCACCTCAGGGCCCTCAGCTAAACTGATGCTACTCCTTCCTACCCCTCTTCATCTCATTAATTCATATCTATTCTCTTCAAGGCACCTATTTAAAAAGCTGCTTCTTCCAGGAAGTTTCCCTTGGTAGTCCTTTCTCCCTCCCACCATTCACAGCTCTGTCTTGTGGCCGTCTACTTACTTGCCATTCCCCCATGTCTACTTTGGTCCGTATCGTATCCCAGGGCCAAGCACACAGCAGTCATTTTGCAGGCAGAGGGTAAATATTTACTGAATGCATGAATTCAGCCAAAATCCACTGAATTATTGCATTAACTTAAATAGCATTCAGTAGGTGCTTGCATCTACTGACTCATTTAACCTAAATCTTATGCCACAACCACTATTACTACCCCCATTTAACAGAGAAAGGTGGCACACAGAGATTAACTTCCCTCAGGTTAACCAGTGCTAGGGCTAGGATCTGATCCCAAGCAGTTTGGTTCTAGCACCTATTCTCTTGACCTCAGAAAAATTAGCTCGCCAAAGAAAGTAAGGCAGTCAGGTTCAAAGAAGGTCTTAAACCTTTCATTTGTTTGTTTTTATTTTTTGAGATGGAGTCTCTCTCTGACACCCAGGCTGGAGTGCAGTGGCACAATCTCGGCTCACTGCAACCTCCGCCTCCCAGGTTCAAATGATTCTCCTGCCTCAGACTCCCGAGTAGCTGGGATTACAGGCACACGTTACCACATCCAGTTGTTTTTTTTTTTTTTTTTTTTTTTTTTGGTAGAGATGGGATTTCACCATGTTGGCCAGGCTGATCTGGAACTCCTGACCTCAAGTGATCCACCCGCCTCGGCTTCTCAAAGTGCTGGGATTACAGGCATGAGCCACCACGCCTGGCCTATTCGTTTGTTTTTAATGATCATTTCTAGATGAACAAGAAAAGGAAATCAATATAATTTAGGATAGTAATTAAAATCATAAAAGGTCAGGAAAACTAAAAGAATTTATACTGAGGTCATGAAACATGCAATCTAGTTAAGTATCTTCTGGAAAGAAACATCTTGCAAATAAACGCCCATCCAGAGGAATCATCAGCCATCCCCTACTTTCCATTAGAAGCTTCCCAACAGGACAGATCATGCTTATCTTTTAATGAATTTGTGTAATGTTGAGTGTATTTACAGCAAAAATAAACAGGATAATGGAAGTCCGCTGCATCGCAGATCCCAGGGTCCCAGATGACGGCTCCCTCGGGGCTAGCTTGTTTCATTAAGGAAACTTCCTGCAAATCAGAAGGAAGGAGCAACTCCATCCATTCCTCTCCCATTCTAATGCTTGTAGGTCTTCAAGATTTATTCTACTGTTCTACCTGCCAACCTGCTCCCAAATGAATCCAGTGCACAGCTTCCACCTGAAACTAAAAGTGAGCTTCACCCCACCTGAAAACAAACCTAGAAGAAGGAATGAACCCATCTTCTCCTTGAGCTCATTCCTCAGGACTCACAAAACACTTGGAAAATGAGCAAATATAGGCCAGGCATGGTGGCTCACGCCTGTAATCCCAGCACTTTGGGAGGCCGAGGCAGGCGGATCACAAGGTCAGATGGAGACCTTCCTGGCTAACACGGTGAAATGCCATCTCCACTAAAAAAATACAAAACAATTAGCCGGGTGTGGTGGCGGGCACCCGTAGTCCCAGTTACTCAGGAGGCTGAGGCAGGAGAGTGGCGTGATCCTGGGAGGCGGAGCTTGCAGTGAGCCGTGATGGCGCCACTGCACTCCAGCCTGGGCAACAGAGCGAGACTCCATCTCAAAAAAAAAAAAAAAGCAAATATCAGAGTGACAACACACATCCGACACCCTCTCAGTTCTCCCCTCCTCATGATGCGAGTTTAGAATCCTTTAAACAAAGCAGCTTAAAAGAGAGTAATTGGCAACATTATCTTCCTATGGGACTTTGCAGTCTGAGCACCTCACCTGCAAAGGCAGGCTGAGAAAGGGGAAGTTTTCTAAGAAAAGGTGATTATACACTATTAAGACAGGTACAATCCACAAATGCTGTTTAACTGGGGTTTTGAAGATGTTTGCGCTATCAGATTGGTTTTACTTTCGTGTTTAAAAAGATTAGATTAAAAATTAGCATCATGAAATATTTCATCAGAATTTAGGTAATGCAATCTATCCACAAAACAATCTTTTTAAACTGGTTTTTGGGGGCTTCTTTATACGGTATAGCATCTCCTCTCATAACCACAGAATACATCCCATCAAAATTTCTCTTGTCCCCTCTGTCCACTAGACACCAATAAAAACAAGGAAGCTACCAACACTTTCTGGGAGTTTAAACAGCTGAAATGCCCTCTGGTAAGAGTGCAGGGCAGATAAACCAATCGGGTACATTTTATGAAGAATATCATCCTCCCAGACAATGACCAAACAAATGACTCTGGACCAGCAGGTCCCTGAAATATTGCGATGGAAAAATGTAAATGTACAGATGATAATTACTTTGGTTGTTTATCCATCTGTTTGCTTTCTCATATATATGGATTCATGACTACATTTAATCATCCTCCAAAGAATCATCTTGGTGAAGTTACAGGGCAATATAATAGAGTCACTGTAATTCAATAGACACTTTTGATTTCCCTGATAAGATAGAGTTAGCAATTACTGTTTGCTATCCCAACTCCAGTTCTTGTCAATACAAGTCAAATTTTACTTGATAAACTAATTATAAAAACCCTGGCCAACTACAAAAAAAAGGCACTCTGACTTATTTGAACTGAGAGTTTGTTTACTGAAATAGGTTCTTTGGGCCAGGCGCAGTGGCTCACACCTATAATCCCAGCACTTTGGGAGGCTGAGGTGGGTGGATCACTTGAGGACAGGAGTTGGAGACTAGCCTGGCCAACATGGTGAAACCCCGTCTCTACTAAAAATATAAAAATTAGCCAGGCATGGTGGCAGGCGCCTGTAATCCCAGGTATTTGGGAAGCTGAGGCAGGAGAATCAATTGAACCCGGGGGACAGAGGTTGCAGTGAGCTGAGATCATACCACTGCACTCCAGTCAGGGTGACAGAGACCGTGTCTCCACAAAATAAATAAATAAAATATGTACTCTGAATATTGAGTATGAAGTGCTCCAGACTCCTGTCATCTAATTTGGAAAACCACCTGGTTTGAAAGAATAAGCAGAATGGTTTGCATGGATGTCTTCCTTCTAGAACAGTTTTATTCCAAATTATTCTCAATCACTCCCAACTGCAAATTAAACCAAAATTACAAAGCAAGGCAAACCACTGAATCCCCAAATATTTGAGTCTGCCATCATCCCTGGAAACCATGGTTAACTCACAGGGCAAATTTCTTATCCATTACCAAGACTACAAAGAAATGACCAGATTAGAGGCAAAAAGATCATTTGTGAAAAACAATTCTCAAAGGTAGCAAAGCATTAGGGAGGAGTCGCACCCTTCTCCTTCTTGCCTCTCCTCCAAATGTCTCAGCCTAGACTCACTCCCAATGCCAGCCCCAACTCAGGGCTAAATCCAGCCACCAGCTCCTGGAGGCTCCTATTCAGGCAACAAGGTAGGCGTGGCCTTCGAAGGACAAAAGAAGCAGTCTCCTTCATTGGGGACATGCGTCACACTTACAGCTGCCAAGACAGGGACCCAAATGCAGAAAGGCCTAATAATCTGACTTCCGGGATTAACAAACACCAAACCAAAGCATCCAAAGGAATGAAAGCAGCGACTCTGATCCACTTCCCTGAACTACAGCCTATCACAGAACACTGGTCTCATGATGACTCTGACTCATCTGGACTGAAGAGTTTGTTTTCTTAAACAGGTATTTTGGATGAGGTGCGGTGGCTCACGCCTGTAATCCCAGCACTCCAGGAGGCCGAGGCTGGAGGATCACCTGAGGTGAGTGATTACTAAATCAAGCTACTACAAATAAAAGAGAAAAATTAAAAGATAAATTTAAATGAAAGTAAAAACATTAATGTCCCTTAACCTAGCAGCCTAAGAAATAAGGCAAAAGTAAATAGTACATGCAGAAATAGAAAAACTCATCCTAGAATTTATATGAAATCTCAAAAGACCCTGAATAGCCACAACAATCTTGAAAAAAAAAAAAAAAAGAACAAAGCTAGAAGACTTGCACTTGCTGATTTCAAAATTTAGTACAAAGCTACTGTTATAGTCTGATGTCCCCCAAAATTCATGTGTTGAAACTCAATAGCCAATGTCATCGTTTTAAATGGTGGGACCTTTGAGGGGTGATTAAACCAAGAGGATGAAACCTTCATGGATGGACTCAGGCCCCTTACAGAAGAGTTTAAGGAAGGGGGTTCATTCCTTTGCATCCCTTCTGCCATGTAAGGGCATGGTGTTCATCCCCTCCGGTGCTCGGCCCCTCTGGCGTTCGTCCCCTCCGGTGTTCATCCCCCCAGAAGAAAGTAGCAGCAAGGTGCCATTTTGGAAGCAGGGAGCAGCCGTCATTAGACACAGAATTTGCTAGTGCCTTCATCTTGGACTTCCCAGCCTCCAGAACTATGAGAATAAATTGCTATTATTTATAAACTATCCAGTCTCATGTATGTTGTCCTAGCAGCATAAATGGACTAAGAAAGAACTCATAACCAAAACAGTGTCAATCAAAACAGCTGCCATAAAGATAGATATATAGAGACCAGCAGAAGAGAACAGTGAGCCCAGAAATAAATCCTCACATACACGGTCAATGGTTTCAACAGAGTTGAATGGTTTCAAGACCATTCAATGGGAAATGGTTTCAAGGCCATTCAGTGGGAAATAACAATAAATGATTTCAGCAAATGGCTGAAGACTGGATATTCACAAGCAAAAAAATGAAGCTGGACACTTGTACTATTCACAGAAATTAACTCAAAATGGACAGAAAGCCTAAACATAAGAGCTAAAACTGTAAAACTCTTAGCAAGAAACAGGGGAAAGACTTCAAGGCTCTGGATTTGGCAATTATTTCTTGGATATGACCTCAAATGTACAGACAACAATAACAAGATAGAGAAGTTGAACTTTATCAAAATTTAAAATGTTTGTGTATCAAAGGAGACTATCAACAGAGTATAAAGGCAACACCACAGAATGGGATAAAATATTTGCAAATCCTATATCCACTAAGGGCTTAATATCCCGAATAAAGAATTCCTACAACTCAATAAAAACAAAGAAACAGATTAAAAATGGGCAAAGAGCTTGAATAAACATTTCCCCAAAAAGATACACAAATGGTCAATAAGGTCATGGAAAAAAAAAATGCTCCACATCACTAATCCTTAAGAAAATGCAACTCAAAAGGACAATAAGATACCACTTCACACCCATAAGGATGGCTATGATTAAAAAGAAGACCCCAAAAAAAAAAAAACAGAAAGTAACAAGTGTTGGAGAAAAACAAGTGTGGAGAAACGCAAACCCCTGTGTACTGGTGGTGGGAATGTAAAATAGATAGGGCCACTATTGAAAACAGTACAGCAGTCCCTCAAAAAATTAAAAATAGAATTACCATATGACCTACCAATTCTACTTCTGGGTACACACTCAAAATAAGTGAAATCAGGGTCTTGAAGAGGTATTTGTACATCCATGTTCATAGCAGCATTATTCACAAGAGCTAAAACATGGAATCAACCCAAGTATCCATCCGCAACGGATGCATAAGCAAAACTAGCATATACAAACAATGGAATACTATTCAGCCTTACAAAGAAAGGTAATTATGACATATGTTAAAACATAGTGAAGCTTTAGGGCTTTAAACTAGGTGAAATAAGCCACTCACAAAATGACAACTGCTATATGATTATGAGGTTCCTACAGTCATCAAATTTGTAGACAGAAAGCAGAATAGTGGCTGCCAGGGGCTGGGAAGAGGGGGAAGGGAGAGTTAGTGTCTGATGGTCACAGAGTTGCTTTGGGGAAGATGAAAAGAGTTCCGGTGATGAATGGGGCTGCTGGTTGCACAACACGAACATCCTTAATACTACTGAACTGCACACTTAAAAATGGTTAAGACAGTAAATTTCATGGTATGTATATTTTGTCACAATTTTATAAAATAAAGGAAAAAGAAGCAAACATGTTCACCAGGGAGCTGTTTGGGAATCTACTTTTCCCAATAAGTTTGATCATGTTTCTCTGATTTTCCACTAATGTTTTGTATTCTTTATAAATGGGAGTAGACATCTACTCCCATTTATAAGAATATTTCTTTGTCATGAAATACTTTGAACTGATACCAGAGGTGGGCAAACTATAGGTTAGAAGCCAAATCTCACTGTCACCAGTTTTTGTACTCCTGTGAGTTAAAAATGGTTTTTATGTTTTTAAATACTTTGGAAAAAATCAAAATAAGAATGTTTCATGACATGCAAAAACTATAGAGTATATACACATTTCACTGTCTATAACTAAAGTTTTACTGGAACACAGCCACGCTTATGAACCTATGCACTGTCTGTGGCTGCTTTTGTGTTAACAATGGCAGGGCTAAGAAGTTGCAGCAGAGACCATGATGGCCCACAAAGCCTAAAATATTTACTCTCTGGCCTTTAACAGAAAAAATCTACAGCCAAGCACAGGGGCTCACGCTTGTAATCCCAACCGTTTGGGAGGCTGAGACACAAGGATCACCTGAGCTGAGGCCAAGAATTTGAGACCAGCCTGGGCAATAAAGCAAAACCCTGTCTCTACAAAATGTTTAAAAATTAGCCAAGTATGGTGGTGTGCACCTGTAGTCCCAGTTACTGCGGAGGCTGAGGTGGCAAGATCACTTGAGCCTAGGAGTTCAAGGCTGCAGTGAGCTATGACTGTGCCACTGCACTCCAGCCTGGATGACAAACTAAAAAAAAAAAAAAAAAAAAAACCAACTGTTTTCCAGAACAGCCCTAATTTCAAACATTTTGCAACAGTGCTCACACAAATCTTTAAAAAGTTTCTGCAATTACCCGGGAGGCGGAGCTTGCAGTGAGCTGAGATCCGGCCACTGCACTCCAGGATGGGCGACAGAGCGAGACTCCGTCTCAAAAAAAAGTTTCTGCAATTTACACATTTCAGCCTCGTCCATTCAACAAGTATTTACTAAGCACCAGCCCTGTGGCAAGGATGGCAGTAGATGCCAGCAGGGCAGATGCTGCCCTTGTCCTCATGGAGTTAGATGGTGGAGACGACCCAGGAACCAGGCGATCCCAATGCAGTATTCAACACTGCCCTCTGATTCACAGGATGCTGGGGCAGCTCAGAGTAGGGCCACCTTCACCACATGAAGGCAAGTATCCAAGGGATAGAGAGAAGTTAGGCAAAGAGCAGGAACACACAGGAAGGAAAGGAGAGAGGAGGAAGGAAGGAAGAGCTGCTGGGTGAGGAAGGTGCCTTCCAGGTTGAGAGAAGAGGACACGCCACTCTCTGACAGCTCAAGGATGTGGCTCAGCCTGGCTGGACTTCCCAGCAGCAGCACAGAGGGCAGGGCAGGGCAGGCCAGACCCCCACTGGACCTTTAAAGAACAAGCATCCAATCTGCGTCTCCCTCCTACATGGATGCAAGCCAGACTCCTCTGGGGGCTGCCAGCCGAGATCTGGCCTAGAGCAATTATGATCTCCCACTTCCCGCCCTACTGCAGAGGGCTGCACAAACCCAGCACGCATGAACACACTGTAGATTAAAGCCACACAATCACTAAGCAAAGTATATTAATATTTACAGCTGTTCTTCCAACTTCATGGAGTTCTTCACAGACAATTTCTAGATGAAAATCAGCAACATCCTAATTGAGGCTTTTTATGTGGTTATGATATAATGATCTACATCCCAAAACAGAGTTTTATGCTTTTCTTTTTTCTTTTTTTTTGAGATGGAGTCTTGCTGTGTCACCCAGGCTGGGGGGCAGTGGCAAGATCTCCACTCACTGCAAGCTCCACCTCCCAGGTTCACACCATTCTCCTGCCTCAGCCTCCTGAGTAGCTGGGACTTCAGGCGCCCACCACCACGCCCGGCTAATTTTTTGTATTTTTAGTAGAGACGGGGTTTCATCGTGTTAACCAGGATGGTCTCGATCTCCTGACCTCGTGATGTGCCCGCCCTGGCCTCCCAAAGTGCTGGGATTACAGGCATGAGCCACTGTGCCCGGCCTAGTTTTATACTTTTCATAACCCTTATTGTTACCCTATGTGCACAGGGCTTTATCAAGACAAAAAAAAAAAAAAACTCATAAATTCCAAATAGGCTGTGACGAGCTGTGCTAGCGAGCCATGCACAAAGTGAGACTCACAGCGGGTCGGAAAGTAGGTTAAGTTGACATCCATCTTTCAAATAACCTGCAGTGTGGATTTAAAGAGACTGCCCAGTCTTGCTCCAAATGTGTGGCTCCACATCAGGCATCAGTGATTTTTAAAGATAATGTTAAAACTCGTCTTTGGGTATTTGCAGAATTTATCAGCTTTTGATTCTCAACGACCAAGTGTTACGATCATGAAAAAGTGAGTCAAACGGCGCACAGCTTCTCTCTGAAGGTGGGACCTGCAACAGAGCCCCAGTGGTGTCAGGGCGAGCCCCACAGCACGTGGGTCACACTCAAGGCTACCACTGAGTGTAGCATTTGTCACCCAGGTTCTGACTCAACGTCAACGGCACCCCTTTCTCAGAAGCACAAATGACAAGGCAGGTACCAGGCTGTTTTGTTTTGGTAATAAAAATCTAGATCCTGTTTAGACTAACAGACAATGGAAATACTATATATAAAATTGGAGTTTTCAGCCTGGGCAACAGGAGTGAAACTCCGTCTCAAAACAAAAAAAAACTCTGAGTTTTAAGAGTAAGTAAAATAGGTCAGGTGCAGTGGGTCACACATGTAATCCCAGCACTTTGGGAGGCCAAGGCAGGCGGATCACAGTTTGAGACTAGCCTGGCCAACATGGCAAAACCCCATTTCTACTGAAAAATTACAAAAATTAGCAGGGCATGGTGGCGGGCACCTGTGATCCCAGTTACTTGGGAGGCTGAGGCAGGAGAATCACTTGAACCCAGGAGGCAGAGGTTGCAGTGAACTGACATCGCACCATTGCGCTCCAGCCTGGGCAACAAGAGCGAAACTCTGTCTCAAAAAAAAAAAAAAGATTAAGTAAAATAGTTTCAAATTCCCTATTATAAGATCGCAGGAGAATTCATGTTGGAGAGGTTCAAATGGCCCCTCAGCAAATGTCTCCGACCTCCCACAAACCACTGATGCGTCAAAGAGAAGCAGAGAGAATACGCACTTCATCATTTGCAGGGGATGAACCTCCCGTTCGTCCTGCATGTATGTCCTCCTGCTCACCCAGGCCGACTCAGGGCACCCCAAGAGCAAAGTCCTGCTTCCTCCATCTTTTTACCCCCTCCCTAGGCCAGAAGGTAGGACAGGGAAACCTCAGCAAATGCCACGTGCAAAACCCAGGAAGTCCAGGGAGCTCTACAGAATCCTTGTGCATTCTTACATTGTTTGACTTGTACAGGCAGGAGGCAACCTGACTCTAGAGAACACCGAAGGACCCAGGCTGGCTTCTTCCTTACCCCTCTGACAGTGGCAAAAGTTAAATCCTTAAGGACAGACAGTATCATTTCTCATCTTAGCACCTACAGGAACAGCTTCACTCAACAAAAGATGTCCATTGGGAGCGGCTGCAGCTGCAGGCATCTACCATGCAGCAGAAACATTTGTTTCCCCCAAAATGAAGTTGCACTTTCACCTCAACACACCTGCAAGAGCTGCAAATCTCAACACCTCCACAGACTCCGTCCTGACTGTGGGAAGCCCTGCCACACTGGGCGGCCTCCCAGAGGAAGGTCCCCACATCAAGGCCCCAGCCCCGGGCCTTCTGCTTGTCCAGTCCTCCTCCACAAGCTCAAAAATGCCTCAGACTCCTCCACATACATCCAGGCCAACCTATGGAAAAAGGACTGAAGGACACATATACGAGACACCCCAGAGCAGGAGGGGAGGAGCTGGCCAGGAGGGGACGGTGACACAGGGCCCGGATCTCGGCCTGATCTCAACTCTGGGCACCTGCGGTGAGGGAAAGTTCCCCCAAGTCTGGCAGTAATTTAACCAAACGTCAAGCGGAGAGAGACTTGAAGATATTCTGCAGTCGCCTGTGCATCAGCCAGTGGCCCAGTGCACCCACCTCCACCAGCGAGGGCCGTGGTACTCCAGGGACGATCCGCCCCTTACCTACCACAAAGGGCCTCCTGTGCTTGGCTCAACACGGGCTCCGGAACCTGCACTGCTGGGCCTTATTTCCCCTGGCGCCACCAGACCAGGTCCCACCCGCTGCTCCAAGACAGAGTCCCATACAGCCATACATCCTGGTGTCTTCGCCTCTCCGAACCTCACAGTTGCGGCGTTCAAATGTTCCTCCAGGACAGCCTGGAATGGTGCTAATTTTACTTTTCTAGAAATCCCATCAGCCTGTTGACTGGGTTGAGTCAAAAGCAATCTCCAGGTCTTCCCGAGAGGTCAGGTTTTTTGTTTGTTCTGTTTTTTGGAGACAAGGGTCTTGCTATTTTGCTCAGGCTGGGCTTGAACTCATAATCGTCCTGCCTCAGCCTTCGGCATAGCTGAGACGAGGTACCTGCCAACACACCCCGCCCCAGCATGGCTTTGAAGGCCCTTCTCTGCTATTTTGCAGTCATCAGCTGATCCAAGTCCCTAATTTTAAACTTCACATTTAGCCTGGAGGAGGTTCCTTCAGAGCTAGGCCTGTGGGCTCAGATAATCAGACGCTCTGAATACTGATTCTGGCGTGCAGCTTTGACTGTCATCAACCTTCCAGAATCCACATATCCAACACGTGGGATCTCCGGAGTCATCAGCATCTCCATCAATATTCTACAAACTGTCTCAGCGGCCCACTTTTATTCCTGTTAACAAAAGACTTCACGCCTTTTTACTACCTGACAATTCTTTGTTACCTTTCTAAGTAACCTCTGGAAGGGGAGACTGAGTGTGTGCTGGCTGGGCTAATAATAATGCCAGGTACTCTGCACCAGGCACAAGATTAAGCACTTTCCAGTGACTCTGCGTCCTTCCAAAGCCCAGGGAGGACTGGGGCCGCGCATATCCTCAGTCGATAGATGAAGACACATTGGTTCCTGGAAGTGACAGGAAGGCCGTACTCCAGAGCCTGACTGCATAAACCCTGTGCCGCACCACCTCCCGCTTCAGACTGGCTTCCCTGAAATACACGGGAAAGTGGAGCTGGAAAACTCCTAGAAAGTCGACCACCCATTCAACAGATGAGGCCCCTGACTCCAACCCAGTGGGGGATTCTCTCTTTGGTTTCTATCCATGCCTCTCCAAGTCTGAGCTCATGAGAGGCTTCCAGTAAAAACACACTGTTGCGTTCACTGTGCTCAGCTCAGCTCGGGCTCCTGAACCTGCACTTCTGGGCCTCGCTTCCCCCGGCGCCACCAGACCAGGTCCCACCCACTGCTCCAAGACAGACCTCCACACAGACAAGGATCAGCCATGCATCCTGGTGTCTTCGCCCCTCCAAACCTCACAGCCACACAGCGTGCAAACGCTCCCCCAGGACAGCCTGGAACGGTGTTCATTTTAATTTTCAAGAAAGTGAAAGTATCCCGTCCGGGCTTCTCTCTCTGGCTTCCATCCATGTCTCTCCAAGTCTGAGCTCATGAGAGGCTTTTGCAGTGAAAACACACTGTTGACTCTCCCACCCACCATCCTCTGGGATTATACTGCCCAGATCTTATTTCCGAGATGCTCCATCCCTCCTGGGTCAGAGACCTGGCTCGGTGGGCGTGCAGCAACTAGCCCAGGAGAATTCCCAACTCCAAAATAAACTGGCTTCCTGTGGCCCCCGTCCTCGACGCAGGGAATCTGACGCTGGCACTGCCCATGGGCAGGGGAGATGGGCCCTTGCAGGATGTGATGACGAGACAGGGAGTCGGTCCTCTATCAGCTCCCCTTTCATGTCCTCAGGTCAAGCGTCTCAAAACCTGTCAGAAGCCACCTGATACCCAAATAGCCAAAAACCCAGTAGGGGGTACTCACCTATAGAAAACCAGGGTCTGGGCCCCGAGTCCTTGCGCTGATGCCCACACTTCTCTGCCACGGCTAATGCAATCGGGGCAGCACAGGCAGCTTTGTCTCTACATGTCTTAGATGCCAACCTTGGCAAAACCTTGCCTTGGCCCAGACTCCTGCGCGCGAGGCCAGTGACCCCAGGCCAGGCCTTGCCCATGCGAGGCCTTGAACCACAGAATCAGAATCTCCAGTCTCCCAAGGCTGGAGAGGGCCAGCCCTGGAAATGCAGGAGGAGGCGCTGCACCCCCTCTAAGGAGACCGAACAGCAAAGCGGCCAAGAGGACCACCAGCGCCCATGCCACCCACCCAGGGAAGGGCACCTGTTCCCCACCCCGACGGTCACAGGGAAGGCTCAGGGAGGTAAGGGGGTGAAGCACGCAGTGCACGCCTGGGCCAGGGAAGTCCAGTAAGGCTTTGCTGCTGTGTCCAAGGATCATGCAACTAAATGAAACACGAAAGCGCCACATGACCCTGCAATTCCACTCCCAGGTCCAAGAGAACCGAGCCCCTGCTCGAACACACACGTAGACATGAATGCTCCCAGCAGCGCCAGTCACAAGAACCAAAAGGTGGAAAGAGCCCACATGTCCATCACAAGGGGAACAGACAAACAAATCGTGTTCTACTCATACAGCAGAAGGCTATTCCACCACAGAAAGGAACGAAGCAGCGATCCATGCTACAGTGTGGATGCACATGCTAAATGGACGAATGCAGACACAAGGGCCACACACTGTGGGATCTGCATTTTTATGAACTGTCCAGGACAGATAAATCCAGAGACACAAAACACAGTTTGGTGGCGGCCAGGAGCTGGAGGAAGAGAGAGAAAAAAAAGAAGGAACTGCTAAATGGGTATATGGCTTTCCTTTAGAGTGACAGA
Organism: Theropithecus gelada; assembly: GCF_003255815.1. NCBI lineage: Eukaryota > Metazoa > Chordata > Mammalia > Primates > Cercopithecidae > Theropithecus > Theropithecus gelada. The sequence goes on along the minus strand of NC_037677.1, from coordinate 123,482,197 downwards.
AATGTTTCGGACTACACAGTGGCAGTGGCTGCACAACACTGTGACCTTCTAAATGCCACAGAATTGTTCTTGGTAATGGTCGGCTACATGTTATGTGACTCTCACCTCAATTATTTTGTTTTTAAATCATGCAACTGATTCAAGAACTTGCAACTGTGCCATGAACTGCACTCCCGCCTGCTTCCCCTGCCCCTCCCCCCAATGGTCCCTCCATCCTGAGGTTCTCAGGACAAAAGTCCTACCTGTTAAGCTGGCCTGAGCACTCCTGGCCCTGACCCACCTCTCTCCCATGCATCTGAAGCTGAAGCCCAGGTAGCGCCTCCCTCAGGCTCCTTCCAGTCTGCCACTCTCCCTCTGCTTCCCTCCACGTCCTCAGCGTCCTCCAAGGCTCACCAGGAGCCTCCTTGGTGAAGCTTCCCAGAGACTCCACCAGGCATACTGAGCCCCAGGCCCCTTCTCTGGTCAACAGCAAACACTTGGCAGCTCCATCCTCCCAACTGTCACCCTGTGGTCCATTTCTCTACTAGATTAGGGAGCAAAGTCCAATAAATGATAACATCTCCTGGGTGTCAACACTGAATCCTCATGAAAACACCAAGGGGTAGCAATTGCTTTTCTCCCCAGTTTACAGGTTGAGTACACCAAAGCATAGAGGGTGAGGTAAATTCCAAAACTTACAACTAGCAAAGGGTTCATCCCCAGATCAGTCCGACTGCAAACCATCTCTTAACCGTCTGGGATTCCAGGTTAATGGAATGTAGCCCACGAGAGGACCTGATACTGGACTGCAGAATCAATTCCAATGCAAAAAAGCTTCCATGGAATTTCACCTGTACATGATGGATCTAAACACAGCTGGAAGCTCTGGCTCCGCCCTACAGTCTTTCTGGACAGAGAGGCCCTCGTCAAATGAGACATGTGAAAATGCTCAAGAGATTAAAGGCCCCCCACCAAGCCTCTGAAAGTGACCTGATTAAACGCTTAACTGTAATACCACTCTAGACCCAATAGATCAACCCTTCTGGGTCAGGGCAACAGTAGCTGTGGGGTGATTGTGCAAAATAATGCTTAGAAATAGAGGAGAAGAGGAAAGGAAGTCCATTTCTCTTTAGTTTCTGGTAAATTGGGTGGTAAATTGCCCTAGAGGCTCCTGGACACTCCTTGGCTTGTGGTCATGTAACGCCCACTTCTGCCTCCAGCCTGAATGGCTGAGTTCTCATGTGTCCCTCCTCTTCTTCTTCTTAACAAGGACATCACGCATATTGGATTAGAGGCCCACCCTAATCCAGTATGACCATGCCTTAAGCTGGAGGCTTAAGAATACTGGGGAAGTTTACAAGTCAGACTGCAGGGTCCACTGGGGCCCTTGGGGGCAGGGCCTCAGAGGCATGGACACCAGCTGAGGACACAGCTCTCAGGACACAGCTGAGTTCTCATGTGTCCCTCCTCTTCTTAAACAAGGACACCAGGCATACTGGATTAAAGGCCCACCCTAATCTAGTATGACCACATCTTAAGCTGGAGGCTTAAGAATACTGGGCAAATTTACGAACTGCAGGTTCCACTGAAGTCCCTGGGGGCAGGGCCTGGGACACATGGACACCAGCCGGGGACACAGCTCTCAGCAGTTCATCCGGCTGAACCCTGGCCCACGGCAAGAGCCCAGGGAGATGGGTTCCATGTGCTCCTGCTGTTCCTCCAGGCCCTCATTCGACCTGGGAGGCTCCAAGTCCTTTCTCTCACTCACGGCTTATTCTCATTCTGCTGAACGCCTTCACTCTGCATGTTCTATTTTTTCAGCTTCTCCAACAAGCCACACGAGGCTTGGACATGCTGTTCCCACTGCTGAGAACACCTAGCCCCTCTTCCCCTGAGTATCTTCAGTATGTCCATCAGATTCTAGAAACAATACACCCCTCGCTGGCGTTCGCAGACCAGGTGGCACCTGGGTAGGTGGCCCTCACCTGCACAGCAGGTGTCTTCCCTGAGAGCACTCATCTCTCCGCCAAGCATGGTAACTGCCTGGCCCCAAGTCTTTCCTGCTAGGCAGCCACAGCAACCTGAGGGCAGACGCCAAGCTGATGTTGTTCTTCACTGAGTCCTTAACGCCTAGGAAGGGTGTCACCACGTGGGCAGCTCTGGCTGGATGTCCACTAAATGAACACGTGAAAGAAAGAAGACAGGCCAGGTGCGGTGGTTCACACCTGTAGTCCCAGCACTTTAGGAGGTCGAGGTGGGCAGATCACCTGAGGTCAGGAGTTTGAGACCAGCATGACCAACACGATGAAACCCCGTCTCTACTAAAAATACAAAAATTAGCCAGGTGTGGTGGCGGGCGCCTGTTATCCCAGCTACTTGGGAGGCTGAGGCAGGAGAATCCCTTGAACCCGGGAGGCGGAAGCTGCAGTGAGTTGAGATGGCACCACTGCACTCCAGCCTGAGTGAAAGAATGAGACCCCGTCTCAAAAAAAAAAAGAACGAAGACCGTAACTCACGGACATCCTCTTTGGAAAGAAAGGAAGAGATCATCAGCTCGTCCTCTAACTCCAAAGTTCACTGCGCCGGGGGGATCCGGAAAGCACATTTCAGTACCTAGTCCCTCTGGAAGGAAGACAGTTAATTCTCTCCTGTTCGCCTCCAGTTCTGGTCAACAACATTCACATCAAATCCAAAGAAAAAGCAGATCAGGGACCGAAATCTGCTAACATGGTCACACATCCTACACGGTAGTCACCACCGCACTCTCCAGGCAGTTTTCCTCTAAAAAGATGATGCAAAATACACCAGGGCACAATTGTTCTGAGCCTTCTTTCCTCATTGCCTGGAGATAAGACAAGATGTGGGGTGCGAACGGTCTGGGGTGGGCACTAAAAGCCCACAAGTCTCTCCTTCTCAATCGTCCACCCCCAGAAATACCTTTTCCCCTGTGTCTCAACTGCATTTCTACCTCTGTGTCAGTTTCCTGGGGCTGCCACACAAAGTACCAAAGATACTTATTCTCTCACCGTTTCAGAGGCCAGATGTTAGAAATTAAGGTGCCTGCAGGGCCATGGGCCCTCCAAACCCTCCGCGGGAGATTTCTTCCTTGCCTCTTCCAGTTCCAGGGAGCCCTGGCGGTTCCTGGACATTCCTTGGCTCGTGGCCGTGTAATGCCCACTTCTGCCTCCATCCTTACTTGGCTGAGTTCTCATGAGTCCCTCCTCTTCTTAACAAGGACAGCAGGCATATTGGATTAAACGCTCACCCTAATCCGGTGTGATCACATCTTAACGAATTACATCTGCGATGATCCCATTTCCAAGTACGGTCACACTCTGAGGCACTAAGGGCTAGGACTTCAGCCTGTCTTTTCAGGGGACTCAACCCGTAACCTCCTCTGGCACAGAATGTTTATTAAATGATACAGTCATAAAATTGCAAGCATAAGTAGTTGTGTTTTCCCTTAAGTTGATATGTAAACATATGAAATTACTTACGGGAAAATGTTTTTCAAAGCTTTTCTTTTTCTTTTGTCTACTTTTCCTGGAAATCTCAATTCACACTGATGTTTGTACCTACTTTTGAGCTGAGAACAAACATCAAGTCATATATGTGGAAATCTGATGACTCTTAACAGCTCTCTGATATTAAAAAAAAAAAAAAATACAACACACTTAGGCGGCTCTGTCACCTGGGACAATTTTCAGGCTTCCCTGGTGCCCCTGGTGGTGCTCCCATGTACCACCAGTTGGTTACCAGGTATCTGGCATGATGCTGAACATTTTACCCCTATCACGTCGCTCTTTTCTCCAGTCATAGGAAGCAGGTACTATTTATCCCCACCCTACACATGTGCAAACTGAGGCTCAGAGCGGTTTACTAACTGGGCCAAAGTCAAACAGGAATTAAGGAGTTTGCATCCAGCTAGGCACCTCCCCCATGGGTTCAGTTTATAGAGCTCAGGGCCGAAGATTCTCAGTGTTACCAGCTCAGCCCATCCCACTCCAACCCCACCCAACACACACAGCAGGCACACCCCACATCACGCCCTACTGTGACGTAAGTCCATCCTGGAGATTCTCCAGCTACAGCCTGGAGTTGTAGACTTATTTCTGCAGATGCACCTATGCGCGCACGTATACACACACACACACACACACACACACACACTCCGCAATGTGAAACCCTGTCTCTACTAAAAATACAAAAATTAGCTGGGCGTGGTGGCGTGCACCTGTAATCCCAGCTACTTAGGAGGCTGAGGCAGGAGAATTGCTTGAACCCGGGAGGCAGAGTTTGCAATGCGCCGAGATGGTGCCACTGCCCTCCAGCCCGGCGACAGAGCAAGAGTCCGTCTCAAAAAACAACAACACAAAAAAGTGTTCACATGAGTACCCTGAGTGGTAAGAGGAGGCATCAAGAGATCTGATGGATAAAATGCAGAAGCAGGCCTGGCTACTGCCAGGATTTCACCCAGCTCTAACTACGTGTGTACGTGTGTGTGTGCATAAATAAAAGTGTTTTACAAAGTAAGTCTATGGTATGTTAGGCTTATTGCCCAGAAATGTGGGCTGTATGAAACGGGAAATACTAATAAAAACTGAAAACAAGACTCAACACCACCGTTCAGTTTCTCCAGGCTAGTGATGCTTTCCTAACCATAAGATGAATCATGACTAGATCAGTGATAGAGGCAGGAAGCCCAGTGAGAATTTTCTAAACCAGTTTTTAAAAACGTGGGCTGACACATTTAAAAAGAATCTACAAAGGTGTTGCACATATGTGCAGGTAAGCAGTAGACTTTGACAGGTAAATAAAATACCAAGTTTTTACAATGAAGTACTAATGCTACAGTATGTATGCCACGATTATTAAAACTTTGTCCTTCAGAAACACTTTCATCCAGTCCTTCATTTCCAGAGACTTAGATCCTTCACTCTGAAGGCTCTTTCCACGTTAATCCCACCTTTAAGTGCCTGTCTATAAATCACAGAGATCAAAGAGAGAAACTGTGCAGACAAATGTTCTAGAGCCCTTGACCACACCTGGCCCCCGCGGCAACTACTAGTCAGACGAAGACTGCAAAATGGAGATTTTATTTTCTGTTCTTCTGGAGGCAACATGGTGGAAAAAGCAAGAATCCTAAAGAATTGGATTTCTGTTAAATTGCTTTTTAACCTTGTCCTCAACTCTCCCCACCCTGCCATTTCAAGGGCCGTTTGCCTTTTTTAAGGCTCCGGACAGGGCTCCCCAGAGACGGTCCCCGCTCAGTTTCAGCACTCACAGCCTCCATTTCCTCAACTAGAAATCAAGGAGGGTGGGGTACCCTTCAACTCTAAAAGTCCATGGTTCTCCTATTTCTCTGCCTGCTTCTCTCGACACGTGGTATCTACCTCTGTTCAGGCTGCAATATCAAAATATCATAAACCAGGCAGCTCACAAACAACGGAAATTCATTTCCCACAGTTCTAGAGGTTGGGAAATTCCAGGACTGAGGGGCAGGTGGATTTGGTGTCTGGCCAGGGCCTGCTTCCTGGCTCATAGAAGGCACCTTCTCACTGTGTCCTCACAGGGTGGAAGGAACAAGCTCTCCGGGGCCTCTTTTAGAAGGACACTCAGTCCTCATGACCTAATCACCTCCCAAAGGCTCCACATCCTAATCCCATCACCTCGTGATTAGGTTTCTGTGTATGAAGTGGGGAGGGGGAGGGTATGGACCATTGCTTGTGGAGATGCTGAGAATGGCAGTCCTTTCTCAATGGTAGATTGCATGGAGAATGCCTAGGTTTGTTGTTGTTGTTTTGAAACAGAGTCTTGCTCTGTCACCCAGGCTGAAGTGCAGTGGTGCCATCTCAGTTCACTGCAACTTCCACCTCCCGGTTTCAAGTGATTCTCCTGCCTCAGCCTCCCGAGTACCTGGGATTGCAGGCACCTGCCACCACACCCGGCTAATTTTTGTATTTTTAGTAGTTATGGGGTTTCACCATGTTGGCAAGGCTGGTCTCGAACTCCTGACCTCACGTGATCCACCTGCCATGGCCTCCCAAAGTGGTGCGATTACAGGCGTGGGCCACCACACCCAGCCATGCCTAAGTTTTTCTACATCCTTTTAACTTTAATATAGTTTGCAACATTTTAATAACTAGCATACAATATTATTACAAAAATAATGGTCATTATTCTAAAACTAAAAGGTTCTAAGACTCTAGACCAGGGGTCTGCAAACTACAGTCTACAGGCCAAATCTGGCCCACAGCTTAGCTTTATACCGTCCATAAGCGAAGAATGGTTCTCATCTTTTATTCTATTCTATTTTATTTTTTTAGATGGAGTTTCCTTCTTGTTGCCAAGGCTGGAGTGCAATGGCACAATCTCAGCTCAACGCAACCTCCGCCTCCCAGGCTGAAACGATTCTCCTGCCTCAGCCTCCCGAGTAGCTGGGATTACAGGCATGTGCTGCCACATCCGGCTAATTTTGTATTTTTAGTAGAGATGGGGTTTCTCCATATTAGTCAGGCTGTCCGCCCGCCTCAGCCTCCCAAAGTGCTGGAATTACAGGCGTGAGCCACCGCACCTGGTCCTCATCTTGTTTTTAAAGGAGGTAAAACTAATATAACAGAAAATTAACCATTTTAAAGTATACAGTTTAGTAGTGTTTAATATTTAGTACATTCCTAATGCTGTGCAACCACCACCTCTGTCTAGTTCTAAAATATTTTCATCACTGCAAAAGGAAACTCCAAAGCCACTGATACCATTTAGATGTCGGTCCCCTCCAAATATCTTGTGGAAATGTGATCCCCAGTGTTGAAGGTGGGCCTGGTGGGAGGGGTTTGGATCACGCACATCCCTCCTGAATGGCTTGGCACCATCCTCCTGGTGAGGAGCAAGTTCTTGCTCAGTGAGTTCATGAGACACCTGGTTGTTTAACAGTGTGGCAGCTCCTCCCCTCTCTTGCTCCTGCTCTTGTCCTGTGATGCCCTGGCTCTCCCTTCCCCTTCTGCCATGATTGAAAATTTCCGGATGCCTCCCCAGAAGCAGATGCCAGCACCATGATTCCTGTACAGCCTACAGAAACATGAGCCAATTATAACTTTTTTTTTTTTTTTGGATGCAGGGTCTTACTCTGTCACCCAGGCTGAAAAGCAGTGATGCAATCTCACTCTTCTGCTCAGCCTGGAGTGCAATGGCGCAATCTCAGCTCACTGCAACCTCCGCCTCCCAGATTCAAGTGATTCTGCCTCAGCCTCCCGAGTAGCTGGTATTACAGGTGCGAACCACCACGCCCAACTAATCTTTTTTGTATTGTTAGTAGTGACTGGGTTTCACCATGTTGCCCAGACTGGTCTCAAACTCCTAACCTGAGGTGATCTGCCTGCCTCGGCCTCCCAATGTGCTGGGATTACAGGTATGAGCCACCATGCCCAGCCTGAACCTTTTGTAAAGGTAAGAGAAGCAGTGGGAGTGGAGAAGGCACAATAACATCAGTAACTGGTTGTGATCAGCTAGTTGCAAACACCACTGCGCTCGGACCAGCCTATGTGAACTGTTTCTCCTTCTGGGTGCGCACCTAGAAGAAGAATCACCGGGTCAGAGGATAGTTCTGGGTTTAATTTTTTAACATAGTATCCTCCATTTTGCCTCTTGGCCTGCAAAACCTAAAGTACTTATTTTCTAGACCTCTGCAGAAAAAGTCTGCCAATCTGTGCTCTAAAAAGAATTTTTTATTCCTTTTAGCTGTTTAATGCTTTATAATTACAAAGTACTTTAGCATATATATTATATATTTTGATTTCATTGGCTTTTCATCACTGCATTTGGGAGCAGAAAAGACTGGTGGCAGGACCCTCATTTTACAGATGATCAAGACCCGAAGGCTCTGGGGAGCCCCACTGGGGTCCCACAATGACTAGGAGCTGGAAGTGGGACTCAAGCACAATCTCCCTTAAAAACCCACTTTTCCTTCTGTTCTTCCACCAGCTAATCCAGTCACTGCAGACAAACATATCAACACGGGGACTAGGAAAGTGTTTTACTGGAACATTTTATTAAGAAGGAACTTTAAAAGTGGCCTTGTAGCAATGTCAATGGGGGAAATTCTAGAACTTATTAAAATACCAGTGATATCCCCAAATCATCTGACGAGCATAGAGAGTCGTGTAACTGACTTGCCCAACCCACCGACACTGCCACATATTTATCCAGCACGGACAAGGCACCCATCTTAGCTCAGGAAGCCAATCGGGATGGGGCCCTCAATGGGTGCTTCCCACAGCCATGGGGGCTGCTGACCCCATCACCCACTGCATTCCTGAGCTGAGCCGACTCTGCCTCAGTCCTGGAAGTGGCGCCCCCTCCAAGACATAATCCCCACCAACAGAAAACTTGTGGTTCTCCCGGCAGCTCACGACATTTTGCTAAGATGAAATCTCTCCCTTTGCCTTCATTCAATGTTCGACAAGGTGTGCCAGGGACCACAGCAGGTGCTAGGAAGAGGGAAAGCAACAGGATTCAGCCCTCACCCTCAAGGGCTCTCCGTCTAGCAGGGGACATGGAGACACCACCTGCCCCCAGGGGACTGGAGGGGAAGCATGTCGCAGAACTGCAGAAAGCAACACGGGATGAGGCGGGGGTCATCCAGCCTGGGTTGGGATAAGAAAGCTTTTGTCCCTCAGAGCAACAGGGGCTGATGGCCACAGAGCCTGAGTATGGAAATAGCACAGACCATCATCGGGGTCACTTAAGTCTCAGGCCTCCTGCAAACACCCCACCTCCCCTTCCCTTTGGCCTCACTGGGCTGATCCTCAAAGCAACAACCCCCAAGAATAATGTGAAGAAATTTGGCCACTTGGCCATGGTGCCTGGAGGAACAAGACCATTCCTGCCTTTGAAAAATGGGCAGGAAAACACTTATGATGGTAGGAGGATGTGAAAATAAATCTTGTGAAGTTAATAGAAGCACAGCAATTTGAAAGAAAAATAATCACATTTCCCTCCTGCTAAATCGGTATTTGCCCCTAGTAAAGTCAATTATGTTAAAGAAAATAAGTTATTATTTTCGAAAAATAAAAAAGAAGTTGATAAGTGCCTTTATTCCAGCAAATAAAACTCCAAGAAGCAAATGCTTGAGCTGCTGCGTTTAGGAAGGTCTCTAAGCGGCCTGCATGGGGTTTCTTAACGGAGATGTTGGGATGAGCCACACAATTCCCGTTAATCTGCACATCACTCCTGGGATCAGACCTCAAGAGAAACTCATGTTTGTCTCTCAGAAGCGGAAAGAAACACTGCCAGCTCCTAATGATCTTTAGACAGCCAAGAAACTAGGCCGAAGGGCCCCCACACTCCCTCTTAGCTTTCTCCTCCTCCAAATCCTCCGTGCCCACCTGTCCGAATCCTCCATGCCCACCTGTCCAAATCCTCCGTGCCCACCTGTCCGAATCCTCCGTGCCCACCTGTCCGAATCCGCCATGCCCATCTGTCCGAATCCTTTGTGCCCACCTGCACACTCTGCCAGAACCAAGTCGTTGGGGTTTCTAGCTTTTCTTCCCAAATATACAGAAGTGACTTTGCTGACTTTGCTGCTAATAACAAGTATCATTAGTAACAGTAAACAGCTGTTGAGTGTTTACCGTGAGTTAGGCCATCCCGCCCCATTTAACCCCGGGACAGTTGGCAATGTCTGAGACATCCTGGCAATGTCAATGGGGGAAATTCTAGAACTTACTAAAATACCAGTCATATCCCCAAATCATCTGAAGAACATGCAGAGCTGGAGGGGGACCTGCTAAGTGTCCAGCAAGGTACAGGACAGCTCCCCAGGGTGAAAAATTATCCTGCCCGGAATGTCAATAGTGCCGGCGCTGAGAAACTGTACTGACATGAAACAGCTCATCCAACTCTCCAGCAACTCTGCGCAATAAAAAGTACTGTCGTCACCTTGGACAAGCACACCAGCCGGGCACAGGGGGCTACAGTCACGCACCAGCAGGCAGCAGCAGCGACATGCAAGCCCGAGCATCAGCGGAGCCCCCGCTGCATGCTGGCAATCAATCCCAGGCATCAGTGGAGTCCCACTGCACGCTCGCAATCCCGGGCAGCCTCCCCTGGAAGTCCCTTCTTTGTGTTGATGCCACTTAATATTCACAGGGACCAGGCAATGAGCCTCAGGCAGGTCACTTTGCGGGCAGCACAAGCTCTCACTAGGCAGAGCTGAGTCCCCCTCGTCCAGATGAGGGGCTACCTACTGCAGGTCCAAGCTCCTAACAACTACGCCTGGCTGACAAGAACTCATACCCAAAGTTCCATCACCCCAGAATCTGCTCTAGAGGGTTCTGGCTAAGGAACTAAAGGAGGAAAACTCACAGCTCTCTGCGCTCTGGGGGAGACAGGCCTCTAATGTCCTTAACCCTGACTTCTTAAACCTGGCCCCAGGTGCACACAGTCCTCGCATCTCCTCACTACTCTCCTCCTCCTCCTTCCCACTTCCACCTAGGACTCCCAGGCCCTAAGGACTCAAGACCATTCTCACTGGGCCCTCAGTTCTCGCACAAGCCTGTCCCCACAGCCTGGGATGGAACAAAGGGATGTCTCTTCCAGAAGGGGTCCGGAGGCCAATGTGATGAGGCCAGCAGTGCCCGGGACCTGACCCAGATCAGCCACAGACCCTGTCAAGCTGAGGCAGGGGAGCGGGAATTGCAGACTGTAACCTGGGACCAGCCAGGCACCCAGCTGGACAGGAGTGGATCTGGGAATGAGGCCAGGAAGGCCACGAAGGGCATTTTAAAGGGCTTCCGGGCTGGCCGCAGGCACCCACAGTCTGAGGACATCTGATCAGAGAACCAGAATGAATGACAGGCCCTGAGAAGACAAAACCTGAATGTGTTGGTTTAGCTGTGAAAAAATACAACATCGACAGTTCATTACCCACAAGCCCAAAATACCCACAAAGTTCCCAAACCCAAAGAGATGTTTGTAATTCATTTAATAGCAAAAGTCTAGCCTGAGCGGAGAGGAGCTAATGACAGATGGCTTCCCTCGTGTTGTGAATGTTCACACGCTCGTGGCAGCGGAATCAATGTGCTCAACGCCAGGGTGTTGCCCAGAGCTGCTCGGGGGTGTCCAGCACGGGAGCCACAAGCACAGCTCCCACCTGTCTCTCCGCACTGTGACAAACTGGAATTCTGAAACACCACTGGCCTCGAGAGTTTCAGATATGGAAGAGTTGGCTGTATCAGACTATAAACCCCATGAGGGCAGCTGCGGATACCAATGTCTAAGAACAGAGCTGACAAGCAAACAGGAAGGAAGGAAGAAAGAAGGGAAGGAAGGAAAGGACAGGGAGAAGGGAGGGAGGAAATAAAAGAGGAAAGGAAGGAGGAAAGAAGGAAGGAGGGGAGGAAGAAAGGACAGAAGGAATGAGGGAAGAAGGGGAGAAGGGCGGGAAGAAATGAGTTATTTCGAGGCAGAGTCTTCCTTAACTTTTCTGTGGCTTAGGACAGAGGTTTCTAACCAAGGCTGAAACATACAGGGTTCATCACCATTCATCTCTATACATAGGTTACACAGCAGCCCAGGCTAGCTGCTTATGCAACATGTTCATCTACTCACAACATAATCAATTACTAGAAAATCTGTCTACTAGTAAGTAAAATAAAAATTATAAAACGTTAAGGAAAGTGAAACTCAAAATGCCACACTGTCCTTTTCCAATTTAAAACAATCACCAGAAACCATATATTTTCTCTATAAGAAGTTAATATTGACTGTATAACAGTTTCACATGAATAGCCCAACACTGCGTAGTACTTTCTCTTCTCAAAGCTCTTCCACACACACTATCCTGCTGTCTCCCCTGGGCAGAGCTGAGATGCACAGATGTGCTAAGATATGCCCTAACTCCAGGTAAGGGGCCCGGGGTTCAGGGAGGGCAGAGGAGGCAGCAGTAAGTGCTGTACCCAGGAATACCAGACCCCATTATTAAGGCTCCCAATCCAGTGCTCTAAACTCCACACCACAGTGTCCCAACGCCTAACTTTTAAGTCACTGTTGCTCTCCTTGATTTAACTTTATAGCCTTTTTCATTGCATACATACTCAGACAAGTGTTATTTCAGAATATAAAGATTCCATTCTATAAAGACAAAAAACACTTAAAAACAAAGACACAGTTCTCATTAGCAAGCTTTAGTACACAGCCCTCTGAGGCCAAAAGAATTAAATAGCACAGCAAAGGGGCCTGGGGTTTGCATGTGTTTTTGGACGGTGGGAATAGGAACAGCCAGATAGATACGAAAAGGACAATTGAGGCCAGGCACGGTGGCTCACGCCTGTAATCCCAGCACTTTGGGAGGCCAAGGTGGGCGGATCACGAGGTCAGGAGATCGAGACCATCCTGGCTAACACGGTGAAACCCTGTCTCTACTAAAAGTACAAAAAAATTACCGGATGTGGTGGTACGCGCCTGTAATCCCAGATACTTGGGAGGCTGAGGCAGGAGAATTGCTTGAACCCAGGGGGCGGAGGTTGCAGTGAGCCAAGATTGTGCCACTGCACTCCAGCCTGGGCAACAGAGCAAGACCCCGTCCCCCACAAAAAAGAAAGAAACACACTGAGAAAGCAGCACTGCTCTTGGGCTTGGTACACCCTGAAGAATATCCTGAAATCTATAGGACATAAGTAGCAAAATACACCCCAAGGAAAAAGGCGGCATCTGTCCTTGGCATCACTTCCATCTTTATAGGGACGTGAACATCTGTTCTGCCAACTGACTTTCAGGGTGAAAGTCCTGAGGATATACAACCTCTGTGCTCAACACCAATGAAGCTGAAGAGTCCAGACTAACACTCCTCCTGGTAATGGAAAATAAGCATTAGTAGGAACACGTGGAGGAGACCACCGAATCCACATTCCCCTCTTCCTGCGAGGTACACAGTCAGGTTACACTTCCCACCCCACTTGCCGCAGGTCTGACCAGAGACTCAGGTCAAGGTGAGAAAATGTGAGCAGAAGGGATGGGTACCACCTACAGCCCAGGCCAGAAAGAAAATCTATGCACAGTCCTCATCTCTTCCTTTCCCCATCTACAGATTGAATGGCAAAGGGCCCAGGAGCCTCGTGGAGGGCAGACTGGCAGGGTCGAAGGAGGCAGAGTCTCTGAATGGCTGGGCAGAGCAGAGCAGAGCCCCTGCTCACCCTCCCCACCGCCTGCTATGACACAAATGAAAAACAAACTCGTACTGTATGAAGCCAGCAAAACGTTGGGGCTGTTTGTTACAGCAACTAACCCTTAGTCAGAAAGGAAATCACGACTGTTACATACATATACCTAAGTTTACCTAGTGCAATCAATTAAGTTAAATCACTCCCCTGGGTGTGGTGGCTCATATCTCCAATCCCTGCACTTTGGTCAAGAGTTTGAGATCAGGGCAACATAAAAAGACCCTTTCCCAACCTCTTTTAAAAAGTTTTGTTTAATTAGCCAGACCTGTAGTCCCAGCTACTCAGAAGGCCAGGGTGGGAGGATCACTTGAGCCTGGAAGTTCAAGGTTGCAGGGAGCTATGATCACATCACTGCACTCTGGTCTGGCCAGTAGACCAAGATCCTGTCTATAAAAATAAATAAATAAAATAAAACTTAAAACTGAAACAAATCACTCAAGATGGCATATAAATTTTCCATCACACTCCTCAGGAGATGCAGCAATAAATCATAGGTCTAAACAGCAACTGCAACTATATAAAGACTCAAGGTAAAATTTCTGATGAGAGATGTAGAGATCTGCCTTCATCCTGCCCCTTCAGGGCCCCCCAGCAATCAATAAGAACTACAGTCCCTGATCTAACCTCAGAACTAACATTAAAATTCTGACCAGCACTTTGCAACAGGCCGGGGCTACAGAAGCAATGGGGCCCAATGCAGCAGGGCTGGGGAGAGCCTGAATTAAGCTAGAGATTCAGTCCCGGGCAACACGGCCTTCTACTTACAAAGCAATCAATAAAGGATGAAAGAAACTAACATTATCAGGCACAGACCACGGGCCCGGTTTGGGCTAGGTTTTCTCTTTCTCCTAAGAAGGGCCCAAAGAGGTTGGCGTTATCACCATTTTTACAAAGGAGAAACTCAGGCTTAACGTAAATAACCCCCAAGGTCACACGCCTAATAAAACACAAGGCTGATATTCAAAGACACATCTCTACAACTCTAACCTGAGCTGTTTTGACAAGCACATGCTATATGCCAAGAGAAAGGACCCTTTTCTCCTCAAGGCACCCAAATGAAACTTTAACAAACTGACAGGCATCTGTCTGGGGTGAAACCACCTGCCTTTTGAAGGTGGGGAGTGCGTGCGTGGACACTCGGTTTCCCACGTGCATGTGAGCATGTGGATACTTGCAGGGTGCCAGGCCAAAACTGAGCTTGTAAGTCATCATCAAGAAGCCCAGTGTCTTTTATTTCACAAGCCAAGCCCCCTCCCTTGCCCCATTAGCTCCTGATATTAAAGCACTCTTCTGACTGCCCAAGGCCACGGAGGGCTGTGATTGGTGTGAGTGGGGGAGAGAAGCCAGCCTCCTGGGCTGTGGAGAAGAACAGTGCCCCCTGGAGTTGTGTGGGACAGCCCTGCGTCACTAAGTGTGCGACACCAGCATCAAAGCCCGGGTTTTGCCATCACTGTCCAACTGGGATTCCAGAGCCAGTATGAGGGTGGTTACCCTACTCATGCTACAAAAACATAAATGATAAGAAAGTGGAAATAAATCCAAGCAGGATGTGTGAATATCCTAATGCTAAATGCAGCTGAAGCCCAGGTAGGTTGAGCTCGAAGAGACTGAGCCAAGCTCACAGAATGATCACACTTAAAAAGAACTGCTCTGAAGTTCCTGTTGGGGTGCCAACCAACTGATTGCGTTGTTCTGTCACTAATTTGATTACAAGGAATTTCCAGATCTGAATACAGAAACAAATCAGAGTCCATTAGAAAGCTCCTAACCTCCCTGGAGTCCAGTAGCACTAGGGACCCACAGCCTTGCAGGAAAAAAAAAAAATTCAAAGGCCACTAAAGACAGAGTCCCAGAAACTGTAGATGAAAAGTCTTATGTTATCAAATTCACACAGTTATGGGCTACATTGTGTCCCTCCAAATCCATATGTCAGTGTTCTAACCTCAGAAATTCAGCATCCTGGATGTGTCACTGTATTGGGAGGCAGGGAATTTAAAGAGGTGACTAAGTTAAAGTGTGGTCTTTAGGGTGGGTCCTTTTCCAGTATGAGTAGTGTCTTTTTTTTTTTTTTTTTTTTTTTTTTGACAGAGTCTTACTCTGTCACCCAAGCTGGAGTGCCATGGCACGATCTCAGCTCACTGCAAGCTCCGCCTCCCGGGTTCATGCCATTCTCCTGCCTCAGCCTCCCGAGTAGCTGGGACTACAGGTGCCCGCCACCACGCCCGGCTAATTTTGTGTATTTTTAGTAGAGACGGGGTTTCACCGTGTTAGCCAGGATGGTCTCAATCTCCTGACCTCATGATCTGCCCACCTTGGCCTCCCAAAGTGCTGGGATTACAGACATGAGCCACTGTGCCCGGGTTTTTGGTTTTTTTTGGGGGGGGATGTATTTTCCCTCTTGTTGCCCAGGCTGAAGTACAATGGCACAATCTCGGCTCACTGCAACCTCTGCCTCCCAGGTTACAGCGACTCTTCTGCCTCAGCCTCCCCAGTAGCTGGGATTACAGGCGCCCGCCACCACATCCGGCTAATTTTTTGTATTTTTAGTAGAGATGGGGTTTCATCATATTGGCCAGGCTGGTCTCTAACTCCCGACCTCAGGTGACCTGCCCACCTCAGGTGACCTGCCCACCTCAGCCTCCCAAAGTACTGGGATTACAGACGTGAGCCACCGAGCCTGGCCATAGTGGCCTTATAAGAAGAGGAAATGAGGACACTGACACACACAGAAGGAAGACCATATGAAGACACAGTGAAGACAGCTGTCTGTAACCCAAGGAGAGAGGTCTCAGAAGAAACCAACTGCCAAAACACCTTGACTCCAGCATTGCAGAAATGTGAAGAAACACGGTCCTGTTGGTTAAGCCACCCGGTCTTGTGGTCCTCTGTTATGGTAGCTCCAGTCAACACACAAATTCCACACTGATTTCAACATCAGCCCCAAAGCACTTCCCAGGACATCAATAAAAGCAAATTGAAGAACAGTGGCTGATGGCAAATATAATCCATTTGCATAACAATGTTTCCAAACTGCCTTAAGGTGCATTAATTAGTTCCTGTGAACTCCCATCAGCCCAGCCTCAGTGAGGCAAAGCCCACAGTACCATCCTGAACAGCGCTGCTTCAAAACGGGGAAACCAGACTGGAAGAGGTTCAAACACTCACCCTGGGTCACATGCATGAAAAGTGTCCTTGTCAAGGCTAAAACTCAAACTCTGACCCCTCCTGGGGTCACCTCCTCATTTCCTCCCTAAAGGCCTTCCAGATGCACTGAAGGGTCTGAAAAGTGAACATCCTGACAACCACATCTTGACAAGGGACCGCCTGGTGTTAACCGTGGTCTCCACACCGCTGCATGTGCCCAGTGAGCCTTCCACTCCATGATGTCTCTTCAAACTGGATCAAAGTCCTCCCCTGAACACACTCGGCAATTTCACAGCTCAGTGGACCCGCGCATATCGCGCCCCACCAGCACCCTCTGGATCGGCCACCTTCTCCTGCACTGCGGCAGCACGGGAAGCTGCACGCTGGCTCCCAAATGAAACCAAGGCAAATGCAAAATCCAACTACAATGAAAGACAACTATACACCTACACAAGCAGTAAGGACAGTGACAAATGATGGCAAGGATTCCGAGAAATCTACAATCACATATATGCCGCTGGTGGGAATGTGAACTGGCACAGTTACTCCAGGCAAGTTTGGCAGTTTCTTAAAAAGCTAAACATCCAACTATCAGACAACTCAGCCTCTGCACTCCTGGGCATTTATCCCAGAAAATGAAGACTTAGGTTCACACTAAAACCTGTATGTGCATGTTGACAGCAGCTATATTTGTCACAGCCAAACCCAGATGTCCTTCAATAGGTGAAGAGTTAATCTGGGGCATATCCAAACCATGAAACGATACTCAGCAAAGCAGCAAAATCCTGGTGAATATCCAAGGAGAGATACTGAGTGAAAGAAGCCAATCCCAAAAGCTTAACTCCTATGCAATTTCATTAATGAAACACTCTTTAAAGGACAGTATTATAAAAACACAGAACAGGCAGAGGGTAGCCATGATTTGAGGGGAGAAAGGCGTGAAGGGAGGTACATAAGGACAACTGAGGGGTGCTTGCGCTGCTGGAAATGTTCTGTACCTTGACTATCGATGTCAATATCCCAGTCGTGATGCTGCACTACAGTTTTACAAGACATAACCTTAGGGGGAACTAGTAATGGCTACTCATGATCTCTCTGAATTATATTTTACACCCACATTTGGCTATAATTACCTGAAAATACAAAGTTTAATGCAATCATCTGAAAATACAAAGTACAGAGAAGAAGGGAAAAGGGAGGGAGGAAAGGAGAGTGGGGACAGTGTACAAGCATGCACTTGCTACAGCGATGGCCCTGGGGCGCCAGCACCACACCCAGCAAAGGACACCCACACAGCCTATTTCTTCCTCCCCATTTCACTACCTGCATCCACAGAGGTGATAAATGAACAAGAGACAGAACTACTGACACACGCTAAGACAATCCTGATCAGATGTCTGGTATCCTAGGCAAACAATGGCATAGAAATAAATTTAAATTTTTTATGTTTCCAAAGTAAAATCAGGTTTGTAGAAATATAATATGCCCTGATTTGGTTTTGCTGCAACTCCAGTGAATGAAAATGCCTGCATTTCTATTTACTTATGATCAAATCTAATTTTTCTTCCCCAAAGTAGCAGCTTGCTTGCTACTCTAGATAACAAAAGAGATCTCTTTTCAACTCCCACGCTCCCAAATTTATTTGGATATCACACAATTCTTAGCAATTATCACCGCTCAGAGCTAATGTGAACGCATACAAGTCAGGTTCCTCACACTGAGCAAATGTGACTTCCAACCCCATTAGAAAGTAAAACGTACCATCAAGAAATCAACTTTTGAAGAAAGGCATTTTTCCGGCAACCTGTTAAATGCACACAGAAGCCACTTGTCGCTACGTTTCTAAACTTTGTGCTTTATTAAATAAAAAGTTAATAAAAGCAATGCTTCACTGAGTACTTGGCATATCTTGAACACAGTGCTAAATTCTCTGCCAACATCATCTCGACGAGTCCTCACAACTTGGCAGCAAGCAGGCTTAGTTCCACTTCACAGATGAGAAAACCAAGCCTAAGAAAGTATGAGTAATTTGCTCCGGGGCCCATTATGAAGAAGAGTAGTGCCAATGCCCCATCCCGTTTGAGAGCTGTACCCTGGAAGTGGCCGAAGTGAAGAGCACACTTGGGTTCACCACCTTCAATGAACTTAGTAACAGATCTCAAGGGTGCAGACAGCCTCACCCTGCAAGCTTCTCTCCCATCATCTGTATTAGTTTTCCACTGCTGCCATAACAAATTACAACCTAAGCAGCTTAAAAACCACACAAATTTATTATCTCAGTTCCACAGGTCACATGCCCAGCGGCTCAGGGTCTCAAAATCAAGGTATTGGCTGGCTGGGCTCTTAGCAGAAGGCCCTGGGAGGAAATCTGTTTCCAAGCTCATTCAGGGTGTTGGCAGGATCCAATTCTTTGTGACTGTAGGACTGAGGTTTCCATGCTGGTCATCAGCTAGGGGCCTCCCATAGCTCCCTGAGGCCTCCCTCTGGTCCTTGCAAGTGAGTCCCTACAACTCAGGGCCAGCAACTGTGCCTCCCAACATAGGCTCTTCTGACTGCCTGTTTCATAACTTTCACAGCCAAAGTTCCCTGTGCCCATGTGGATGGTCCTGACGACCAACTCCAGGTGACCTGAATCACATCTGCAAAGTCCCTTTTGCCACGTAACGTATCAAATTCACAGAGTCTGGGGATTAGGGCATGGACCTTTTCGGGGACCATTATTCTGCCTTCAACACCATCGCTGAGATGTGAGTGAGCACATAGTCTTCACATGTGATTCTAGAACATACTGCATCTTTTCACCTCATCTTAGGAACAGGATCCATAGGAACATAATTTTATTGATGTTGGGACATAAGACTGCCTACTGGGCTGTGAGGGAAAAGATCACCTGGCCAGTGTGACAGCTAAGTCAAGGTTTACGCCTGTTAATAAGCCAGGCCCGTAAATATCACCCACCAACTCAAAGCCAAGGGGGAAACACGTGCTGCTTAAATTTCACAGGCAGCCCCCAGTGGAATGAATCAGCAGGAACCAGCATTTCCTGCCTTTGCAGAAGGAACCCCAGATCAGCTGTTTACTCCTTTCCCAATTTTACAAAATAAACAACTGAAGTATCTCATTTACAAACAATGCTTCTAACAGACTCCCAGTACTTGCAAACAATAAGCTGTGATTCATGTTTCCAAATGAGATGGAGTTTTATCATTTTCTTTCCCCTCGTGATTCATTCATGGGCCAAGTGGCCAAAGTGGAAGTGTGGTCCACCCACAGAGCCACCAGAGCGCCTCCAGGGAAACACAGCTCTGTTGTTAAGCTCCGAAAAATGCTGGCGTTGGTAAGGGTGGTGGAGGGGTCCTGCAGTAATTTTCCCTTAGGTGGAAACAGCCAATCACCTACTGGAAGTAAATCCCTACATCCCAGCACCTACATCCTTCCCAGTCAGCACCCTCCGTGAGAACCACTAAAATCCTCCCACTGCACACTTCCAGACAAGTGGGGAGCCTGGGACGGCCCCAAAGCGCTCATGCTCAGCTCCTCTCCCACACTCCCTGATGGGGGACTCTGGTTAAAGTGCACTGGATGCCGAGGGAGTGGTGCTGTCTCATTATCGTCTACCCAGGGAGATGTCATCTGCACTCAGTGAGAGGAAGCACAGCAGCCACTCTCTCCTCTACCTTCAGCCCTTCACATCTTTCCTGGAATTTCCTGGCAAAACCATCCCAGATACTTTTCACCTTTTAAAATTTTCCAACACTGTTATCTGTGTTTTCTTAACTTTTTTAAATGTATTTTTTCTTAATCAAACATGGAGTTTTCTTAAAACCAAAGTATTAGCAAGAGGTGTGATGTTAGACGTCACCACCATGAGCGCTGGTGAAGCTTCTGCAAGGTGTGAGACTCAAGGGCACCGCCCCATTCTGGCCCATAGCCTCCTCCTCAGCAAGGAGACCCGTTCTCCCATCTATGAACATTCTTTTCAGTCTTCTCCAGACCATCCAGCTACGCTATAGGATCCTCACTGACACCACCCAGGTCTCTTTGGGGGCAGATGAAGGGTAACAAGGTCTCTTAAAATGTGGTGTCCCAAAGAGAAGCCCTGCCCATCTGCAGGCAGTCACAGGACACTGTAGCAGCTGAACCTGAGGCGGCCACACTTCACATCCAGGAGGCACCGCTTACTAGTGATGTGAGCTCGGGCAAGCAATCCACCTCTTCCTTGCCTCTGTAGAATGGGAGCAGTGATGGCCCCCACTGCATCCCCAATGGCCATTACTGCACCCTTGCCATGGGCGCTTGAGTTGCTTCCTCAGCAGGGCCAGGGCTATGGGATGCCTGCTCCTCTGCCAGCCTCCTGCCTCTCCCAACTATCCACCTCCTCCTCCTCCTCCTCTCTCTCTCTCTCTCTCTGCGTGCTAGTGCTAGTTCCCTGGAAGTCAGTCCTCAACTCTCTCCTTTACACACTACCCCCCAAAGGACCCCCACTGTCTCCACACCCCAAGCATTCTCAGCTGGAATCTCCACCTTGAACCTCCCTCCTCCCATGCAGACTGAAGGCACGTGCCAAGTGCCCCAGACTGAATCCATTAGGTGGTGCACAGGGTGCAGGTTACAGAGTCTGCACACAGACGAGCTCTCCTGCACTTTTGTGAATGTATCTGAGCCTCGGTTTCCTCATCTGCAAAATGGGGAGATGGGGAGGAAGCTCAGCCATAATGGTCTTGAAGCAAGGAGGCCCCCCCTATGCCTCCCAGCATGTGGAACAAGCTAAGTGCAGGCCCGGTGGGACCCAGGGCTGTCCCAGCACTGTCCCCACGACCACTGTTCAGCTGGCTCCGTGGTCAGGGCCCACTGTAAGTCATTAACAGCAGAGAGAAGCAACTGTTCACAGAAAGGAGAGCGCTCCGGGAACAAGGGCGCTTCCCAAAAGTCAGAGGGCCAGGATTCGAATCACACCAGCAGAGGGGCGGGCAAGTCACTGCCAGTGCAGGCCCAGCACGGGCCAGGCACAGAATGGGCGCGGGGCTGCTGCTGAGACGGTGCCCTCGGAGGACACAGCGTGGGCTATGGGAGGCCACCAAAGGTCTTTCCAGTCAGGCCGACTGGCCTGGAGGAGGCAGGCGGTCAAGGATGTCTGTGGATGGTGGGACGGGGAAAAGCAAGCCCGAAAACCAAATGGGAAGATCCCGGACCCCGGAGAGCAGGAGAGCAGCCACGGCAAGGTCCCGAGACCAGGCGCACAGGTCAGGAGGAGGTGGGGGTCCGCAGGCCTCGGCGGCGGGCGGCGGGCTGCGGGTCCCCAGCGGACGGACCCGTCTGTTGTGCCCCAAGGGAACGCCTCCCTCTCTGGAATGCGCACTCGGGTCCGAAATGTAAACTTGCAACCCGACTCCTTCCATCCCCCCTCGGAAGCGACAAAGAGCCGCGGAGCAAAAACAGGCCCCCGCTCTCCCGGACGGGTCTCCAGATCCGGGCCCACAGGGGCGCTCGGCCGCTCGCCTTCTCTCCAAGGTCCCACACGGTCCCCAGCGAGACCGCCGAGGGGCAAGGGGCGCCGGCCACCCGGGTCGCGCCCGCTCCTCCCCACCGGGAAAGGGCGGAATTCTCCGCTCTGACCGCGCCGACCTGAGCCCGCCCACCCAGAGCCCGGACGCGGGACGCAAGTTCATCCAAGCAGCAGAAGCCACCGCGAGACAGTGACCCCTGAGCTTCCCTGACGGGCCCAGCCGTGCAGAGAGCAGCTCAGGGGGCTCCGCTGCAGGGGTCCCGAGGAGCGGGCGTCGGAGGGGACACCCTGGGGAGGGACGTACCCGCCCCCATTCCCACCCTACCCCCTCCTGTTCCCGACCCGGATTCCCCGGGCTGGAGCGGACGCTGCGGGGGCGCGGGGCGGCGGGGGGCGCTGGACACTGCGCGCGGGGCGGCGGCGCGGGCGGAAGCGCCTCTCCCTGGCCCGGCAGCCGCTCGGGGCGGCAGCAACAGGCTCCCGGCACACCCGCCCCGCCGGAGCCCGGGCTTGGGGCGAGAGGCGCGGCGGCAGCGCTGCTCACCCACGCCGTACTTCTCCTCGCGCTTGGTGGGCACCCAGCGCGTCATGGTGCCGCCGGAGCCGCCGCGGGTCGGGCAGGAAACTCCGCGTCTAGGCCGCCATTTTCCATTCCTTTCGAGCCGCGACAGGATGGGGAGGAAAAAGTTTGCGGCGGAGGCGGCGTCATGTGGGACGGGGCGGGCGGAGCGTCGCGGGCCGGATGGGAAAGGCCGGGAGCGCCGGCGGGAGGCGGGACGGCAGCGGGCTCTGCGCCCGCCCTCGGCGCGGACCCTGGGCGCGGACCCCGCGGCCGCCGGGCGCCCCTTCATAGGTCCCCGTGCGCCCAGCCCCGCGCCCCGCACCCGGGCACCCCCGCGGGTTTCTCCTGAGTTCCTGGAGCTCCCGGGGCTGGCGCTCACACCGTGAGAGGGGTGCGCCCTTGGTGGGGCGGGACGGGCGGGGGGTTTCTACGCGGGGTAGGAAACGGGCTGCTTGCAAGGCGCGGGGTTAGGCCGGAGCCAGGTGGTGCGAGGTCCCCAACTCGGATTCCTCCCTGGTGGAGAATCCCGGAGCAGAGCAAACAGCAGAAGCCCTGGGAAGGGCCCTCCTGAGCACGTGGCTCATTCATTCATTCAACCAGTGTTACCTGAGCGCCTGCCTACCCATTGCCCGAGTGTGCTGGGGGAAGGGACGCGTCAGGTAACAGCACAGGTAAGTGCCGGCCACTCAAATGGGGTGAAAAGAGGTGGCACAGCGCTGCCGAGGGAGTGCGTTCCCGACAGATGACCTCTTGCTTGGGTACTGAATGAGTGGAGTTTTCCAGAGAGACCAGGAGGAAGCAGTCGCAGAAACCTCAGCCCGGCTTGGCTTGCAGAAGCTGATGCTAGAATAGTTGTGGGACTCAGGATCTGAGGAAGAGAGAAGCCGGGAAAGGAAAGCCCAGGCCACGCGTGGGGCTCAAGAACGGCATCCTCGCCCAAGATGGGAGTTCTCAGGCCCCGGTGTTTCTCTTGACAGTAAAAGGTGGGGGCTTCAGATTTCTCCAAGGGAAAAGTTAAAGCAACACACACCTATTTATTTTTACTGCAATTTCAGAAAAGAGAGGTTAAAACCAAGAAATGGACAAAGCCTCCGAATGAAGGCAGCCCTTTAAATGGAGTAAATTTGGTTTCATGACACACTAATGGGGCGTCTTCTCTCCAAAGACACAGAGACAACTGCACTAAATTAGGGGGCCATCAGGGATTGGAGGAACGAAGGTAAAAAGAAGAAGGTAAGAAAAAAGAGGTCCCTACCTCTGTGGGGTAGGGACAGTGCTGAACAGCAGGGCTCGGGAGCCCACAGGGAGGTGGCCAGAATGGCCACAGGGCCTGGGGAGGACCAGGTGGGGCACCATCCTGGGTGGCGAATGCCCATCACCTACCCTAGGGGCCGCCCAGAATGCAGATTAAATAAACATTCAGGAATGGCAGCGGAGCTTTTCCATTTTCGTGGGTTTAGAGGGAACCTGTTGCGTTCAAGAGGATAACGTGGGACCTGAGCATTCTGGTAAGTCAACCCCACATTCATGGAAAGCCACGGGCTCTGTTTTACTGATAAGGAACTGAAATCCCACAGAGGAAGTGGCCAGGCTCACTCACACACAGCATGCACTTGAAGCTTTCTGTGGAAATCAGAAACCTCCAGGCTTCGGGCGCTGTGGTGGTGGCCTGGTGACTCCGACCCCCTGAAGGAGAAGCATCTGTGAAGGTGCTGTCCACGAGAAGTAGGGTGCTCTATGATAAAGGACATGGTGGCCTGACCTGCTCCAGAGCAGTGAGGGCTCCCTTGAGGAGATAAGATAAACCCAGACTTTAAGGATAAGTGGAAACCAGCTAGGTGAACTGGAGTGGGAACAGCACGTGCAAAGGCCCTGGTTTAGGAAGGAACACCACTCCTTCAGAGCACGGAAAGGCCAGGATGGCCAAAGCACAGGGAACAACAGGAAAATGACGTAAATTGAGGCTGCAAGATGTAGAAGGGCCTTATTGGTCGTGCTAGGAATTTGGAATTCTGCAAAGAAGCCTGGGAAATAGATTTTGGTGACACTCGCCTTCTCTTTAATGCGCAGTTTCAATTCTGTTGGTGTGATTCTGCATTGGAGATGGCATGCTGTAATGAATGGCCAGGAGCTTATTAAGAGTCATGTAGACTTGGGAGGCCTGACCTTGCCATGCCTAGCTGCATGGCCACCCTCCTGTTTCTGGCTATTCTGTTTCTAAACCTTGGGGTTCTGACATTCCTACATATAAACTAGGGGTTGTAATATGAACCTCACAGGTCAGTCTTAGGATTGTAAGAGGAGACGTGACTGCATGTGGAAGACATCGTAAAGATGTGCTTCCTCATCTCACCCTACTTCTCGGGCTGGTCACACCCACAAGCATGGCACAGACCCAAGTCCTGCAAGATGTTTTTTGATAACCTCATGGTTCCCATTTTCTAGAACAGTTGCCGCTTGCACTCAGATAAAGGTGACTCACTGAATGCATTAATAAGTGTAGGCAGGATTTGCATACTTTTGGTAGACCGTCATATAATACATTTATAAATCAGAATCTTAAAACTCCAGGTGGAGCCGGGCACAGTGGCCCATGCTTGTAATCCCAGCATTTTGGGAGGCTGAGGCAGGCAGATCACTTGAGTCAGGAGCTCGAGGCCAGCTTGGCCAACCAGGGTTTTAGTAGAAACCCTGTCTGTACTGAAAATACAAAAATTAGCTGGGTGTGGTGGCGCACACTTGTAGTCCCAGCTGCTCAGGAGGGGGAGGCAAGAGAATTGCTTGAACCCAGGAGGCAGAGGTTGCAGTGAACCAAGATCGCACCACTGCATTCCTGCCTGTGTGACAGAGCGAGACTCTGTCTCAAAAACAAACAAAGCAGAACAACTCCAGGTGGACCATGGGCCAGGTTTTTGTGATTGTGGCTTCAGTCCCTTGATTGCAACATGTGACCACGTTTGGCCAAGATGTACCTGTAGCCATAGTCCTGGAAGCTCTGAGAAGATTCGTCAGCATCCCTGGGGTGTTTGGGCAGTGGTCTCATCTTGTGGCTCTAAATCAAGTCCATGGCCCTCTCTCACTGTCCTGTGGTTGCATAAACTCAGAGCTGGCTTCGCCTCCAATTCCAGGAGCCCCAGAGGTTGTGGCCTGTTGCCATTTTTACCTCCTGAGTCAATGTGGCTGGACCACAGGTCTCAGTTGCCCTCCCAGACATCTTGCAGGACTTGGGTCTGTGCCATGCTTGTGGGTGTGACCAGCCCGAGAATGCTGAGGCTCTCAGTTGCTCGGTGCTGCCTGTCACTGGGATTTCAGAGTAGCGGCCCCCCGTCTCCAAGATACAACAGAATCTTGCTTCGGAGCCATGAAGAACATAATTAATATTACAGTTTTAAATCTTGAAAATTATAGTTTTAATTTTTTCAATTCAAAAAAATTTCACACATTTGCACTACAAATTCAGGAGGTAAATGCAGCAAAATCTTGCCTGGTGGAGGTACCAGAAGGCACAGTGAGTCGGTGGGGCATGTTTCTCAGTTGGTGGGGAGAGATGAGAATGGGGCAGGGATGTGGAGATTTTATGCAGGAAAAGGGGCCTGACCACACATTGCTTACCCTTTGAAAGGGGAGGAACAAGGTCTTGCAGGGAGGCCTGTGCCCACTGCCTCTTGGATCCAGTGGCAGATCTGGGCATCATACTGGATGACCAGGCATGTGGTCACAATGCACAATGCCACCCTGCCCAAAAGTATATATTCAAGACTTTAGACCCAACTTCCTGCTTACAGGAAATAGAGGAGGTTGAGGAACAAGTGACACCATAAGAAATAAACAGTGAAACAGGCGAGGCACAGTGGCTCATGCCTGTACTCCAAGCACTTTGGGAGGCTGAGACGGGTGGATCACCTGAGGTCAGGAGTTCAAGACTAGTCTGGCCAACATGGTGAAACCCCGTCTCTACTTAAAAAAAAAATCTGGACATGGTGGCAGGCACCTGTAGTCCCAGCTGCTCGGGAGGCTGAGGCACGAGAAGCGCTGGAACCCAGGAGGCCGAGGTTGCAGTGAGCAGAGATCGTGCCGTTGCCCTCCAACATGGGCAACAAGAATGAAACTACATCTCAAAAAAAAAGACACTGAAACAAAGCTGGAGGGTAGAATATTCTTTCAGGTAGTAATCTGGTCTTTTCAATAGTCAATATTGTAGAGCACGAAGGGGACAGTGGAGAAGAGCTCTTCTAGATTTTAAAAGATGTAAGAAATACAACATTTAAATGTACTGTGTTATCCTTGATTGGAAACTGCTTTTAATTATCCAACACTTAAAAAAATGTTAAAGGCAAGAGGTGGTTTGAACTATGGACTGTTACTAGGTTAAATATGTATTTTTTTAATTTTCTTAAGTATAATAATAGTTGTTATCATGGTTAGGTGGGAAAAGATCCTTAAATTTTAGAGATGCATGCTGGAGTATTTAGAAGTGAACCATCATTGTATTTGTTATTTAAAACACTATAGGAATAAACAAGATGAAGCAAAATTGCTCAATCTAGGTATGGGTCTATGAGTGTTTCATCTTTCTACTTTTTTCTCCATATTTGAAATCTTTTGTATAATAAAGTCAAAGTTGGGGAAGGAGGAGCTTGAGATTGCAAAATCCGTTTGAGAAGCAGCCACCTTGACTGGCTTCACTCTAATAGCCTGGATGCTGCCTCCACTCTGCAGGTGCACTGCTCAGCATTCTCCAACAAGATCACTAAGGCAGACCCTACATGTTAAATTTCAATCAGTTTCATCGAGCAAATATGCTGTTAAACAGAGACTGCTGTGTGCTGCGTCAGAGTGCCTTATGGGCAAATGTGATGGTAACTGTAAATGCAGACCAAGCAGTCCTTCCCACACTGTGTACACAAAGAAGTGAGCTCTGGAACTGGGAGCCAGGACATCTGCAGGAGGAGAATTCTGAAGTGAAAGGAGGCCTGGATATTGTTTGCAAGGCCTTGTCCCTAGAGCCTGGATGCTCTCAGACCTTCCACCTCGGGGCCTCAAGGTCTAGGACAGTGCCAGGGAGAGTTCATAGAAACAAATGTGTTCCAGACCTTGGCAGCTGTCTGACTCTGAGACAGTAACCTGGCCACTCTAAGTTTCCTCTTTTTTTTTTTTTTTTTTTAAGTTCCGGGATACATGTGAAGAATGTGCGGGTTTGTTACATAGGTATACGTGTGCCATGGTGGTTTGCTGCACCTGTCATCTAGGTTGTAAGCCCCACATACATTAGGTATTTGTCTTAATGCTCTCGCTCCCCTTGGCCCCCACCCCCTGACAGGTCCTGGTATGTGTGTTGTCCGCCCCCAGCCCCCGCCGTGTCCATGCGTTCCTATTGTTCATCTCCCACTTATGAGTGAGAATATGTGGTATTTGGCTTTCTCTTCCTGTGTTGGTTTGCTGAGGATGATGGTTTCCAGCTTCATCCATGTCCCTGCAGAGGACATGATCTTATCCTTTTCATGGCTGCATAGTATTCTGTGTTGTATATGTACCACATTTTCTGTATCCAGTCTTCCATTGGTGGACACTTGGGTTGGTTTCATGTCTTTGCTGTTGTAAACAGTGCTGCAATAAACATGTGTGCATGTGTCTTTATAGTAAAATGATTTCTGTTCCTTGGGGTATATACCCAGTAATGGGATTGCTAGGTCAAATGATATGTTTTGGTTCTAGATCCTTGAGGAATCATCACACTGTCTTCCACAATGGTTGAACTAATTTACATTCCCACCAACAGTGTAAAAGCATTCCTATTTCTCCACAGCCTTGCCAGCATCTACTGTTTCTTGACTTTTTAATAATTGCCATTCTGACTGGCAAGGTTTCCTCATTTGTAAGATAGTCTGACTTCTAAGCTGTTTTAAAGATTGAATGAAATAATGGCAGCAGAACTTAGCCCAGGTAAGGACTCTAGGTGAAACAATGGTTTTCTGATGCTGGACATCAGGTGGTGGAGGACTGTGATCTCAGAAAGGAGTGAAACAAATGAGGTGCACCCTGCAGTTGCCCAGCTTCCTTCCTGGAGGCAGCTTTGGGCTGCGCATAGGAGGGAGAAGTCAGCTGAACCCTGAGTCTCACTGGGTGGAAACAGATAATGGAGTTCAGAGAAGCCAAGTCACTAGGATTTGCAGGTCGGAGTACCCAGGATGAGGGAGCTGCTCACCCAAAGAGAGAACACCAGAGTTCTGCAGAAGGGCCACCCTGAGTCTCTGAATGAATGCTGATCTCTGCATCTGTGGAGTGAAGCTCCATGAGGCTGGCAGCAGAAAGAACACCAGAGAGTACCAGGCCTGGAATAATTCGGAAAGCTCACACAGTACTCAATGTTCCCTCCAGCCAGTGTGGAAACACTTCACAATCTAGAGGGTATCAGGCAGAGTCCTCCAAAAGATCACAGCTTTAAACCAAAGGCTACTCTGGTAAGTAATAAAACTTAAAAGCCAGCTCAAGAGAATAAAACTGTGCTCAAGTTACTTGCTGCATGCTGAAACAAAGTCCAGCAGTGTTTAATCACAACAAAGTAAAATCACAATGTCTAGCATCCATTCAAAAATTACTAGCCATGCAAAGATGCCAGAAAATATGGCCCCCAACCAGGGGAAAAAGTCAGTAGAAACAAATGCGGAAATGAAAAAGATGATGGAATTAGCAGAGGCCTGAAAACAGTGTTATAAATATACTGTATGTGACCAGAGAGATAGAGAAAACCATGAACATAATGAGGAAAGAACCAGAGGCCAAGGAAGCCAGAGCCAGTGCATTCATGGGAGCTGTGATTGTCATGTGGGACTGGTGTAGATGGTCTCTGAGGTCACTTATTCTAGCCAGCAAATTCTGGTATTCTCAGTTTCTTCCTTTTAAACTTAGGCAGAAGTGATCCTTCCTATCTCTGGTTGGGAGCACTCACTGTTGCCTCTTCTGAGCTCTGTGAATTACAGTGGCTGTCTACTGGGACTGTGTGTCCCCACTCACTCCTCTTTTGGTAACACCATCCTGATTGTTCTTTGGGGATCCACAATTATGGGCTGAATGATGTCCCCCAAAAATTCATATGTTATAGTCCTAATGCCCAGTACCTGAGAGTGTGACTGTATTTTGGAGATAGGGCCTTGAAAGAGGTCACTAAAGTAAAATGAGTGAGCACTAATCCAATTTGATTGATGTCATTACAAGCAGAGGAAATTCAGGGCTGGGTAAGGTGGCTCGTACCTATAATCCCAGCACGTCAGGAGGCCGAGGTGGGAGGATCACTTGAGGCCAGGAGTTTGAGACCAGCCTGAGCAACATAGTGAGACCCTGTCTCTACAAATGAAAAAGAGGAAATTTGTACTCACCTAGAGACACCAGGGCTGCACACACATACAGACCATGTGAGGAGAAGGTGGCCATCTGCAAGCCAAGGAAAAGAGGCCTCAGAGGAAGCCAGATCTGCCTGCAACTTCTCAGACCTCCAGCCTCCAGAACTGTGAGAAAATAATTTCTGTCATTTAAGCCTTCCAGTCTGTGATATTCTATTGTAGAAGCTCCAGGAAACTAGTACATCCACCCTCCCCAATTCTCAGTCCAAGAAGTTCAGGAGGGACAGAGCCTCCCCACTGCCTGCTAGGGGTTGTCTCATGACCCAGGTCCCGGTAATCAGTGAAAGCCATTGTTCTTAGCCCAGCACTTACTTCAAGGACCCATCTATTGACTCAGTTTAGAGTTTCTGATGGACCTGAAGGAACGAGACACGCTTCCCTGGACTTTTCAGTTACATGAGACACACATGGCTTTTTTTTTTTTTTTTTTTTTTTTAGATGGAATCTGTCACCCAGGCTGGAGTCCAGTGGTGCGATCTCGGCTCACTGCAACCTGCACCTCCTGGGTTCAAGCAGTTCTCCTGCCTCAGCCTCCCAAGTAGCTGGGACTACAGGCGCGCGCCACTATGCCTGGCTAATTTTTGTATGTTTAGTAGAGACAGGGTTTCACCATATTGGCCAGGCTGGTCTCAAATTCCTGACCTCATGGTTCGCCTGCCTCGACCTCCCAAAGTGCTGGGTTTACAGGCGTGAGTCACCATACCCGGCCTTTTTTCTTCAAACTATTTGAACTGAGTTTATGCACTAATGATAGGAAAAAAGCCATGACTATGTAAAATTGCAGGGCTTGGGTCAAACAGATGTCAGCAGGCTCCAAGTTCAGCCACCTCCTAATCATAACACTTTAAATGAATGGGTTAACCTGTCTTAGCCTCAGTCTCCAATTCTGAACTAATCCTTGCCTTGTAGGGTGGTTGGAAAGATTAAACAAAAAAGAATGCACTGGCACATCGTAGGTGCTCAGTAAACATGGCTGACATTTCTCTTTGCTGACTTTTTGCAGTCTCCTGCACAGGAGCTGCAAGGCTGCCCTCTGTCATACATCCTCACTCAGAGCCATCCCAAAGGCTAAGGACAGTGTGGGGGCTGCAGAGCTGGAGGCTGGCCATACTCCAGGGTCTGGCCGTCACCATCTGAAGGTTCAAACCACCACTGCTGCAGCTTCCTCTTCGGACCCTGATTCCTTTATCCAGGAGGGTCCTTGTGAACATGCCAAGCTTCCTAGTTATCGCCAAAGAGTCTGGATGAGTGCCTACCATGTGCCAGACTTCCCATTCTTCCCACGGTTGGATGAGTGCCTACCGTGTGCCAGAACTCCCATTCTTCCCACGGTTGGATGAGTGCCTACCGTGTGCCAGACCTCCCCTTCTTCCCACGGTTGGATGAGTGCCTACCGTGTGCCAGACCTTCCATTCATCACATGGTTCTGCTGATACGTCAGAAGGCACACTAGGGGCAGGCTCCCGAGGTGTCATTCAAGGGGCTCCAACACACAAACCCACACCTTTCCCCTCCTCAGGGGAGGAGCCTGCATGACTGCGGGCTTAAGGTGTCCAGAAGAAAGAGAAACTCCTACTAGCTGGGGGAACTGGGGAAAGTGGACTAAGAGGTGACCTCTGGGGCAAGGGCGGGCGTGATGGAAACATGGCGGAAGGAACGGTCCTCACTGGCAAAGTACTCAGTGCCTGGGACTGGAGGATGGGGGTAGGTGGACAGTGAGTGGCAGGATATGGGGTCAGAGGGTTGGGTACTGAGATCACTGAGCCCAAGGAGTAGTGCAGTCTGAAACTATGCCTTAGGAAGCTCACCCTGATGGCCGTAGGGAAGAGAGACTGTGGAGGGAGGAAACTGGAATTTAGGAAATGGGTTAAGGTGTTTATGGTAAGGGAGGAGACCACCCCTCATATCGTCTTATGCCCAATTTCTGCTTCCAAAGAAAGAAGAAGTAAAAACGAAAAGGCAGAAATGAAATCCACAGGCAGTCAGCCCGGGGCCTCTCCCTGGGCCTGGTAGTTAAAGATCGACCCCTGACTTAATCGGTTGTGTTATCTATAGATTACAGAAGTTGTATAGAAATGCACTGTGAAAATCCCTATCCTGTTTTGTTCCGATCTAATTACCAGTGCATGCAGCCCCCAGTCACGTACCCCCTGCTGGCTCAATTGATCACAACCCTCTCACATGCACCCCCTTAGAATTGTGGGCCCTTAAAAGGGACAGGACTTGGGGGGCTCGGCTCTTGAGACAGGAGTCTTGGAGTTTTGCCAACGCCCCTGGCCAAATAAACGCCTTCCTTCTTTAACTCGTGTCTGAGGAGTTTTGTCTGCAGCTCATCCTGCTACAGTGGAATGAATGACTAAAGAAAGGAAGGATTGAATGAATGGGGAATCTTGAGCAACTCAACCCCTCCTCTGGGTGCTGCAGGAGCTGTGTATGGCACGGAGAGATACAAGCCCAAGTCCTCTGCCCTGGGCACCAGCTGATCTGGCCCATGTAAGGGAGCAGCTGAATGACAGTGGAGAATACATAGCAATCCCATTAACCTTTTTTAAAACCTGGACAAGCCACCTGAAAGTGAGCATCACAGGGCACCCACTCCCAGACCTCTTCCCAGAAGAGAACACGCCAGTGACCTTCAAATCCGTTCACAAGCCGGTTACTGGGCTCTGTCTTTCCGGTTCCGTGGCTGCGCCCTGAACCAGGTGCTGCAGAGCCACCCAGGAGACCCAAGGTCAGCAGTGGAGTCGTGAGAACTTCTGAGACCGGACCACAGCCAGATGCAGGCAGGTAAACACACTGTTCCCTGCTTGGCTGTCATCCAGGGACCAGGACCGGACCACAGGCAATGAGGAAGTCACTTTTGGGCCACGTCAGATGCACAACCAGGCCTAGCGGGAGGCCGTGGAGCACACAGTGCCCAGCTCAGGCAGGAACTGAGTGTGCCGTGCACTGAGTGCTGGGCATTGCAGGCCTTGTGGACACAATGATGGCCAAGAGATGTTTCTGCCCCCCCCCGCCGGGAGCTCCTGGTCCAGAGGGAACAACAGACTAGGAAAAGCTACAGTGGAAAGGTGTACATGCAACATAGAGGAGATACAGCTGGGGCCGTGAGTCTGCAAACGAGTCACTCTTCCACCACCTGAAGGACTTTGGGCATATCCAACATCACTTACACTATTTGCTCAATATTTTTCTTAAAATGAAAAAGAAATAAGTTGTTTTTAGGAAGGAGAACCGGTATTACTTGCCACAAATTGAAGATAACAAAAAAAGGCCTGACTACCCGAAGAAAGAAGTGCTCATTCATGTACACACTTCAAACCCTCTCCCGTCCCACACCGCGGACACTATGCCCTCTGCAGGGCTGTCGCCCCAAAGAGGGCGAGGCAGGGCTGAGAAGCAGGGTGGGGACATGGGAGGAGTTGGCAGAGGAGGGGTTTGTAGGGGCCCAGCCCTGCAGCAGTAATGGGGCTGCAGAAATAATGAATGAAGGAGCGGAGAAGAAAAAGCACCTGGGCCGGTTGCGGTGGCTCACGCCTGTAATCCCAGCACTTTGGGAGGCCGAAGCGGGCGAATCACGAGGTCAGGACATCGAGACCATCCTGGCTAACATGGTGAAACCCCATCTCTACTAAAAATACAAAAAATTAGCCAGACGTGGTGGGCACCTGTAGTCCCAGCTACTCGGGAAGCTGAGGCAGGAAAATAGTGTAAGCCCAGGAGGCGGAGCTTGCAGTGAGCCGAGATCATACCACTGCACTCCAGCCTGGGTGACAGAGCAAGACTCTGTCTCAAAAAAAAGAAAAAGAAAAAAAGAAAAAGCACCTACCTGTGGAGAGGAGGAAATGAGCTCCACCAGCAATGAACAGCACAGATGCAGACTGGCAGTGGGAAGCTGTGCATGTGTACACGTGTGTGCATGCACGTGTGCATGTTCACAACAGGTACCTGCAGTCTCTAGTGGGGACCATTCACGGGGTCAGGGTGGATGCATCCACCCTGGGGACCCTTCATTCTGGATTCTGTCTTAGAAGAAGGCAGAGCCAGGAGAGAGTTTTAAGCAGAGAGTGGCACATTTGACAAAGCCAAGCATTAGAAAGTGCATTCTGCTGGATTGGAGGGGCAAGATCATAAATAGAGGGGTTCCAATCACATAAGGAGGACGTGGCCAAGGCAGCAGGGCTGGGGGCTGCCTGCCTCCAGCGGTTCGGCCATGACGGACCAGGAAAGGGCCAGGAACATGCTGGGCCCCAGCACAGTCTCGGAATTCTGGATACAGGGAGATAAACCTTGAACAAAACAGTGCCTGTGCCCTCCTAGCTCCTGGCTGCTCCTCTGACCTGGCTGCAGCTAACAGGCAAGGTCCTCTGGGTGGGTTAGACTCCCTCTGGGGCAGGCTTTGGAAGGAATTTTTTCAGCCTCTGCCACACTCCACTTGAACTCAGAGTTATGAGGACCCCGCACCCCACCCCCAGGTGGACCCATGAATGTCTTCCAGGGTTGACCCGTGACACATACTAGGTTGTGATAATGTTATAAAAATTTAAATTTCAAACTATTTAAATTATCTAATAATTGCACTATATGTAGAATTCCTATTCTGGATGAATCGAGATTGAAAAAGGGATCTTCATTTTCTGAAGCTCATCCTTTTTCTTTTTTAATCAATGGAATACAACAGGTTTCTGAAACAGGTGCTCTTAGTGTATTTTAGGCATGCTTGATTTTCTTTTCACAAGTGAAAATAGTAATGAAGAAATTCTGTGAGAACAGCACCACCCGAATGGAACTTCCCAAGGCTATCAACCCGATAGCTCCAGGCTCTCCTGCTGCTTGCAAAAGAGTGTTGCAGAGCAGAGGCGCCGCAGGGAAAAGGGGTCTCCTCGATCTTGTTCTCTGAGCTGAGCACCCCATGGGAAGGTGAGCAGACAAGGCTGCCAAGCCCGCAGGGTTGGCTTTGGGTTGGGAGAGCAGGTGGGGAGCCCAGGCCTCTTTATTCCCTGCTGCAGGGGGCACGCCGACAGCTAGAAACTGACATTTATTGAACACTTGCTTCTAATGCGTGAGATGTGAGACAGCGATTTGGGCTGCATATTTCTCTTGGGCTCCACTCGGGCAGGGCCCCCCCTCAGTATTTCCTTCCCTGAGGGGCTTCCCCAGCAGGAAGCAAAGGGATGCTTGATGTCCACAGCTCTTTGGGCGTTTGTATGAACCTAAACACTACGGGTGGAAGCCCGTGGAGCCTGCCCAGGTAACTTTCCCTGCCAGGGCTGCATTCCCAGCTGCAGCAAGCTCTAGCTGCCCCCATTGGCAGATCTTGCCCTGGCTGGCTGGGAGCTCGGCTCCACCCACCCTAGGCTGAGACCATTGACTGATGGGCACAGAGGCACTCAACTCTGACTTCTTGCCTGCAAGTGGGACAGGTCTGTGGGGCTTTTCCTGCTCCAGGGGTCTCCAGGATCAGGGGAAGCTGCTCTGTCTCCAAGGACAACACTTCTTGCCCTGATGTCCTCGCCTCCTGCTTCCTCCCTGCCCTTTTCTTGAGCACACACCCTCAATGTAGCTGTCAACAAGGTTCCCCACCTCATGTGAAGACACTCAGCTATGATGTTTGGAAAGACAGAGGCCAGTGTCTGGTAGCAGGTACAAAGGGAGGGTGTGTGCTGGATCAGGAAGGGGAAGAGAGGTCCCCCAGGTGACAGGAGAACTGGGCAAAGGGAATCCCATCCCTGAGTTTTGCTGCTCAGCACAAACCCTGGCCCTGGGATTTGTAAGGGGGGTGAAGACTTGAGGATGGGAGTGGGGATGGTGATGGCAAAGGTTAGGGGCCTCCCTGCAACTTCTGGTTCCCCAAACAGCTCTTGGAGTCTGGTGGTGTTCCAGAGGTTCAGGATATGACAGTGGAGGGATGCCTGCTCTGAGGGTGCTTGTCCTCCAGTGGGGGACAGGAAATAAACCAGTGAACAAATAGATCAGCCAGATCCTGGCAGCTGGTAAGTGCCAGGGAGAAAACGAAACTGGGTTACAGGGAAAATCTCAATGTGTGTGCGCATGCGTGTGTGTGTGCCTGTGTGTTAGGTGTGCTGTGTGCATGGTGTGTATGTATGTGTGTGGTATGTGTATATATGGTGTGTGTGTGTTATGGTGTCTTGGGTGCTGAGTGGTATGTTGGGTGTGTGTGCTGTGTGTTGTAGCATGTCTATGTGGTATGTGCATGTGGGTGAGTGGTATGTGGTATATGATGTGTGTGTGGTGTGTGTGTTGTATATGGTATGTGTGTTGTGTATGTAGTATGTGTATGTTTATGTGTGTGGTGTGTAGGTGTGTGGTGTGTGTGTGTGATGGTGTGGTGTGTATGTGTATGTGGCATGTGTGATGTGGTTGGTGTGTGGTGTGTGTGTTATGGTGAGTGGTATAGGGTGTGCCTGATATGTATGTGTGTATGGTGTGTGTGTGTGAGAATGTGTATATGTGTGGTGTGTGTGTTATGGTGAGTGGTATGGGGTGTGCCTGATATGTATGTGTGTATGGTGTGTGTGTGTGAGAATGTGTATATATGTGGTGTGTCTGTGTGTTATGGCATATGGGAGTGTGTGGTGTGTGTGTTTTTGTGTATGATGTGGTGAGTGGTATGTGATAGTGTGTGGTATGTATGTGTGTAGTAGGTGTGTTGTATGTGTTGCAGAATATGGTGTGTTTTGTGGTGCAAGATGAGTATGTAGTGTGGTGAAAGGTATGTGGTGTGTGGCATGAATGTGTGTGTGATGTGTAGTGTGTGTACGTTTTTGTGTGTGGTGTATGTTCATGTGTATGTGGTGTGATGTGGTGTGGTTGTGTGTGCAGGTGTGTGTGTGTGAATGTATGTTGTAGTGTGTGGTGTGTATGGCATGTGTGGTGTGCATGTGTGTGTGTGAATGTTGTGTGGCGTGGTGTGTGTGGTGTATGTGTGTGGTTTTGGTGTGGTATGTGTGTGTGCATGTGTGTGTGTGTGCATGCTTTAGCTGGGGGCTTTCAGGAAAGCCTGTGGGAAGTGATGACAGGGAGCTGAGCCCTGAATCATGACAAGTAGAAGGATTGCAAAACCTGGGTGGTCTGTGTAATGTGTGTGGTGCGTGTAGTCTGTGTCGTGTGTGGTGTGTCGTGTGTGTAGTGTGTTGTGAGAGCATTTAGAACTGAGGGAACAGCAAGTGCAAAGGCAGGAATGAGCCTGGCAGATCCTAGGATCAGAAGGGCCTCGAGAGTGCTGAGCGTGGCGGGGCCGGCAGGAGGCATGTGGAATGGCAGGCAAGGGGCGGGTAAGGTAGCTCAGTGTTCAGTTGCTTCTTAGTTACTGCCTGTGTGGGAGGATCATCAACCCAAGTAGACACCCTTACTCTCCAAGGCAGAACCCACACCTTAACATTACATATTATTATTGATGTATGTACGTAAATATACGTGTATAATACATGCCATAGAGTATCTATTTATTATTGCACATTAGCGTGTATTGAGGGCCTCTGCTATGTAGGCTTGTACTGAAGGCTGGGGCTCTGGGAAGGCAGGAGGCCTAGGTTCCACCCACAGTCTGGGAGCTCCCAGAGCCCAGCATCCTGACCTTTTTCAGGTATGCCTTAAAGGTATAGTTCTCTTTTCCAGTGACAAGATTAGAGATTCTTGTTATTTTCAAGTTCACTGTTAGACTCACTGCAGCTGGGGAAGAGCCGCACTGGCAGGGAAATTTACATAGGCAGATGCCACCAGTACTGCCCATTTGGATGAGGTTAGGTTAGCACAAATGCAGAAAGTGCTGTTGACTTCAGAAAAGCAGACCTACATCTTACATTTCTGCTGGTTTCCTTGTCCTTGAGAAATGCAAGGGGCTGTTTTTGACCTCCCTGGTGGGTCTGGGGAGTCAAAGTTCAAGTCTAACATCTTTGGAGGGCCCTGGTGTCTGTTTACTAAATGACTGGCACTGGCAGCTCTTAAACAAGGTGCAAATGGAAGTATCCAGCCCAAGGGCATGGCAGGAGAGCTCAGGCAGAGCCAGGACATCTCCGAGTGCAAAGCTGTGCTCAAACCTGCTTAGACTCATTCATCAACTTGAGCCAGGGAGCCCTTGGCTAGCTCAAGTCCAACCCAGCATGGATGACCCTAAGTTACCACACTGAGCTATACTTTTCTAAGGAAATTGAAGAATCTCACACTGTGTCTCTGTTAGTCTCAAGCAGAAAATGGAGACGTACATTTTTGTTCTGTTGAAGAAACGTGACTTAATCCTGTTCTGAGAGAAGGAGGTGTGTGGGTGAATTTCTCTATTCCGCAGACTGGAACAGCCACACAGAGCCCTGTGAAACTCAGCGAGTAGAAAATTGTGTGTTCATTCTGCTAGGGGATACAAGTTTCTAAACAGGTTTTGTTTCCATCTTCATTTCATAGAGATAGTTATGTTACAAACTCTAGAAGAGAACATAAGACAAATTAGGTTTTGGTTTTCAAGAACAAATCTTTGGAGTAAATCTTTGCTTTTGTTTTTCTTTTAAATCTTTTTATTGTAAAAGAAATGACAAATCCAGCAAACTTCAGAAATCAAATGTATGGCTTAGTGAATTATTGCAAGGCAGACACTTTCAAGCTAAGAAACAAATAGAACCCTGCTAGCCAGCCCAGAAGCCCCTTCATCCATGAACCTGTCCTCCTCACAGCCCTGTCTCCAGCCCCATAACCAACCACTGTCCTGATTTTTTATAGGAATAACTTTCTTGTGCTTTTTAAAAATATTTTTTATCACCCAAATAGACTCTACATCCATTTTTTATCACCCAGAAAGACTCTGTACATACTATAGTCTTACATTTAAAATATTTTTGATTTGTCTTTTAAGTCTCTTTTAATCTCTAGGTTCTTCCTTCATCTCTTTAATTTCCTTAGAGAACCCTCACTTTGTTATAGTTCTATAGGTAACGATAGATGTCACATACACCACCAGTCCTTGTGCTGGTGACTCTGACCATGTAGGGGTCTGAGGCTCAATCTCTCTTAGACTCCTCAGGAAGAGCTTGTGGGAACACTTGCTTTTCTTGTTTTGTTGTTGTTGTTGTTGTTGTTGTTGTTGTTGTTTTGAGCAGAGTCTTGTTCTGTTGCCCAGGCTGGAGTGCAGTGGCAAACTCATAGCTCACTGCAGGCGTGGACTCCTGGGCTCAGGCAATCCTCCCGCCTTAACTTCGTGAGTAGCTGGGACTACAGGCATGCACCACCATGCTTGGCTAATTAAAAAAAATTTTTTTAGGCTGGGTGCCAGTGACTCATGCTTGTAATACTGGCACTTTGGGAGGCTGAGCCGGGTGGATCACTTGAGGTCAGAAGATCAAGACCAGACTGGCCAACATGGTGAAACCCCATCTCTACTGAAAATAGAAAAAAAATTAGCCAGGCATAGTGGCGCATGCCTGTAGTTCCAGCTACTCAGGAGGCTGAGGCAGAAGAATCACTTGAACCTGGGAGGCAGAGGCTGCAGTGAGCTGAGATCGCACCACTGCAATCCAGCATGGGCAACAGTGGGAGACTCCATTTCAATAAAAAAGAAAATTCCTTTAAACAGAGTCTCACTATGTTGGCCAGGCTGGTCTCAAACTCCTGGCCTCAGGTGATCCTTTTGCCTTGGTCTCCCAAAGTGTTGGGATTGCAGGCAAGAGCCACTGGGCCCAGCAAAAACATTGTTTATTGAGTTCTTGCATGTTCAGAATAATTTGTGTTCATATTTGAGAGCCAGCGTTGCTGGATATAAGGTCCTTGTCTTACTATTCCTCCCCTTCAGTTTCTTAAATATGTGCTCCATTTTCTTCTGGCATGAAACACTGCAGTTAAAAATTGTGAAGATTATCTATTTTTTTTGTTGTTGTTATTGTTGTTTTTGAGACAGAGTCTCGCTTTATCAGGCAGGCTGGAGTGCAGTGGCATGATCTTGGCTCATTGCAACCTCCGCCTCTCAGGTTCAAGCGATACTCCTGTCTCAACCTGGCCTGGCTATTTTTTTTTATTTTTAGTAGAGATGGGGTTTCACCATGTTGACCAGGCTGTTCTCAAACTCCTGACCTCAGGTGATCTGCCCACTTTGGCCTCCCAAAGTGCTGGGATTATAGGCGTGAGCCACCGCGCTCGGCTCCAATTTTCTTTCCCTTACACATCCCGTGTGCTTTTTTTCTAGATGCACAAAATCTTTTGTTTTTATTTTTTAACTCAGCAATTCTACTAGACTTTGCCTTCATGTTGGTCATTTTGAGTTGGTAATCTCAGATGTGCAGTATGCTTTTTCAATATGTAGTTTCCCCTCTTTCTTAATTTCAGGGAATTTTTCTTGAATTATGTTTTTAATATTTGTTTTCTTCCTTTGCTTTGATTATTATCTTAAGGGACTCCTACTATCTACATGTTTAATCTTCTTTGCCTATCTTTAATACTTGTTTCTTTTTCTCAAATCTTTTTATATTTTTTCATTTTTTTAAATGTAAAATTATTATCTTTTTTAAATCTACTCTTTCTTTTCAGGTATTATCTTTTGTTCATTCATTCTTGCATTCCTTCTAATTTAGTCTTCAATTTTGCTGTAAACTTCTCTTTGACTTCGAATTCTTTTAGGAGTTCTGTTCTCTCATTTTCAACTTTTCCCAAATGTTATTTAACTCATCTGTTGTGTCATTGTTTTGAATGAGTAGGTTAATTTTGTTGATTTGGTTCTGTTTTATGGTCACATCTTCCTGGCATGCTTTGATGGTCTGTAGGAGTGTTTATTGTGACCCTCGTTCTGCTTTTCTTATAGTCATTTTTTATGGGATTTGATCTCGATACTCATCTGTGGTTATTTTTAAGTGAAGTGAGTTTGCCCAAACCTCCCATTTAAGAAAACTGTTTTAACTCCACAGAATTTCTACCTCTCTTGCTTTGGTGCATTGTTTTGTGTTTTGTTTTGTTTTGTTTTGTTTTGAACTTTTAGGTTTGGTGGCACATGTGCAGGTTTGTAATGTAGGTAAACTCATGTCACAGGGGTTTGTTGTACAGGTTATTTCGTCATGCAGTTTTGTGTATTAAAGAGCTTCCTTCCGGAGCTTTCCTGGATCCGTTCCCCTTCCCTGTGGTCTGGATCGTCTCTTTGTCTCGATTATCTCTGCCTTTGTCAATTTATTTATTTTTTTTTGAGGCAGAGTCTCGCTCTGTGGCCCAGGCTGGAGTGCAGTGGCCGGATCTCAGTTCACTGCAAGCTCCGCCTCCCGGGTTCACGCCATTCTCCTGCCTCAGCCTCCCGAGTAGCTGGGACTACAGGCGCCCGCCACCAGGCCTGGCTAATTTTTTTGTATGTTTTAGTAGAGACGGGGTTTCACCGTGTTAGCCAGGCTGGTCTCGATATCCTGACCTCGTGATCCACCCGCCTTGGCCTCCCAAAGTGCTGGGATTACAGGCTTGAGCCACCGTGCCCGGCCGCCTTTGTCTATTTTTATTTCATTGTCTGAAGTGTCTCCTCTGTGCTAAAAGAGAGCTTGGAAGGACAGTTCAAGGGTTCTTAGGGCTTGGATTGCTCCGGCCCCTTCTGACCCTCCTTCCACAGGCCCCCTGCAGTCACCAGTTGTTGGAGGGGACTAAAGCACTCCTGATTTCAACAGCTGCTCTCACAATTCCCCTTGACCTTTGCTTTTTAATGGCTTTTACTTATGGTGCAGTCCATTCATAATTGCACTCCAGTTAGAGGTAGCAGATGCCGAAATTTCATCACCATCATTTGTTGCTACAGTGGGTAGAGGGGCAAATAATATATTCTATTAGCCAGGTCTGGTGACATGCGCCTGTAGTCCCAGCTACTTGGGAGTCTGAGACAGAAGAATTGCTTGAACCTGGGAGGCAGAGACTGCAGGGAGCTGAGATTGCACCACTCCACTCCAGCCTGGGCAACAGAGCGAGATGCCATCTAAAAAAAAAAAAAAAAAAAAAAATTCTAGATGTTCAAGCATAAGCCAGGAACTTGGCAACTAAACTTTCCCTAAAAATTAATGGTTTATGGTATGGTTGAATGAATACTGTAGATAAATAGCAGTTTGACTGTCTCTGTAATTATATTATCGGCTGAGAAGAGTGATAAGTGTTTGTTTGAGTATCACATCTTAATTTGGGAAATTTCGGCCTGATTGTAATTTAGGGATAATTAATAATTTTTTGGTTTTCATTAATAATAAATACTTAATGCTAAGATATTGCATAAAAAGATAAAATCTTAAATCTTTGATATCTCTGTTAATCTCTATATCAAAATGGAAAAGAATTGAAAGATTATTTTAAATAATATTCTACTTTTTTTAGGGACTGATTTAAGTTTAAAATTTAATCTTTAAAATGAACTGAAAATTCATATTTTGTGACAGGTGGGGAAAATCAAGTTATGAATCATTTATATGCCACAGTGAATGCAAAAATTATGAAAAGAGAACACTCTTTTTCTTGGGGTTGAATTCTTTGATAGAGTGCCAAGGGATCGTGAGCTTGGGGCCTGAGCAGAGGTCATCAGGAGAGGACTCCTCCTGGGAATAAAAAGGAATCAATTATCAGACAGTTCTCCATTTTTAGAGCATTTAGCTGATTGTAAATATGTGGCCCAAGTGATCTGGGAATTCCCAGCTGTAGCATGGGCTGTAGGCTCATGTGAACTCACTCGCCTCTGCAGACGCCCTACTTGTGCCCTGACAGCTCGAGCCTTGAGCTCTGGTTTCTCTCTTCCCCTCTGCTTGAAAGCCTTC
This sequence comes from Theropithecus gelada, assembly GCF_003255815.1. Lineage (NCBI taxonomy): Eukaryota > Metazoa > Chordata > Mammalia > Primates > Cercopithecidae > Theropithecus > Theropithecus gelada. Next base: position 123,439,628 of record NC_037677.1, on the reverse strand, counting down.
TTTGGCATCTTGAAGCTTGCCTAGGCGCACGTGGCACAGTTTGGAAGTGGAGTAGAGAGTAAATTCCCCAAGGGCTAAACCACCCAGTGGGGAAGATAATCTGGATAAAAGCTCTACTGGGCATGCTCCGTGTGGTGTCTCAGATGGGCCCGCGGACCACAGGCACACCCTGCTCATTAATGAACCTTCGTAGACTTTTTTTTTTTCTTTCTTCCTTGGCTCTGCCCTCCTCACTTTCTTCGTGTGCTTCCTGAGATCACCTTCCCCCAAAGCTGCCTTCACTAAAGTCTTTGTTGCAATATCGCTTTTGGCAAGGGTCCCCTACCCCCAGGCGGTGGACTGGTTATGGGTCTGTAGCCTGTTAGGAACTGGGCCGCACAGAAGGAGGAGAGCCACGGGTGAGTGAGCACTACCACCCGGGCTCCTCCCACTCTCATCAGTCACAGCATTAGATTCTCATTGGATCAGGAACCCTGTTGCGAACTGCACACGCTAGGGATCTAGGTTGTGTGCTCCTTATGAGAATCTAATGATAAATGTAACACATGTGAATCATCTCAAAGCCATCTGCCCCCACAATTCCGTGGGAAAATTGTCTTCTACAGAACTGGTCCCTGGTGCCCAAAAGGTTGGAGACCGCTGGCTTTTGGAAATGTAACACCAACAAATTTGGGTACTATCGCCAAAAGTCCTAAACCTAATCCAGCATTTCCAGTCTGAGGAAGGGAGATGGGTTAGAGAAGGTGCAGACAGAGAGCAAGGATGGGTCCACTCCAATCCACGCTTCTGAGGAGTGGGTTCGACCCCGCCTTACAGTAGAGACGGGAGTGTTGGCTGGTAGAGTCCCCAGGCCTTCTCTTTATGGCAGCCAGAACAGCAACCTCCACTTGACTCTGCACTCCTCAGTGCCCTCCAATTGACGACATGACCTCCCTTGCAGATTCCCCTCCGGGGAAAGTATGCACAAATCTACAATCATGGATATTCACGGATGCTACTTCCTATTTTATTTTATTTATTTTATTTATTTGTTTGAGCAGAGTCTCACTCTGTCACCCAGGCTGGAGTGTAGTGGCATGATCTTGGCTCACTACAACCTCTGCCTCCCAGATTCAAGCGATTCTCCTGCCTCAGCCTCCCAACTAGCTGGGATTGCAGGCATGTTCCACCATGCCCAGCTAATTTTTTTTTGTTTTCAGGAGAGATGGGGTTTCAGCATGTTGGCCAGGCTGGTCTTGAACTCCTGACCTCAAGTGATCCACCTGTCTTGACCTCCCAAAGTGCTGGGATTATAAGCATGAACCACCGCGCCTGGTCCCTATTTTATTTCTTGACTTAAATGAACATGTATGCTGTTTTGATCCATTCATCCACCTCTTGGAAATTTGGTTAACATAAATTTGTTCCTTATGTCAACCCTAGATTCAGTTTCTGTATCTGCAAAGTTGATATCTAGTACCTAGCACACGAGAAGCTCAGCTAGGAAGTATCTAGCTCATACCCCTGTGAGGGCCTGTTGACATATATATTGGCCCCCTGGGTGGTAGATAAGTCTCGCCTTTTTCTTATAGCTTCAGGAACTTGAAGCTGTCCATTGTCTTTTGAGCCTCAGTACAGCCCTAAAGCTAATGAGGTAAATGGAGAGTCCTCTTGTTACTCCTCTAGAGGGAAGCTCATGCTACAGCAGCTGCCTGCTCAGATGCAACCACACTGAGGGGTCTATGGATGGCTCCTCATCAGTCTCATGCTATTCATATATCTTGCCACCTCTTCTTTAATTCAGTTATTATTTTTAAATATCTGAGTTCTTTAGCCTTTTGTTTTCAAATTCCTTTACCAATCCTTTCCTTCTTTTGTCTCTACTTGTGGCACCTTTGCACAAATGTAGGTATGTCAGAAAATTTGTTTTCCTCACTGAAACTCAAGTGAGAGCCTTCCATGTTTGGCATCTGTATTAGCCTGTACTTATGCTGGTAATAAAGACATAGTCAAGACTGGGTAATTTATAAAAGAAAAGAAGTTGAACGGACTTACAGTTCCACGCGGCTGGGGAGGCCTCACAATCATGGCAGAATGGGAAAGGCACATCTTACATGGTGGCAAACAAAAGAGAATGAGAGCCATTGAAAAAGGAAACCTCTTATGAAACCATCAGATCTCGTGAGACTTACTCACTACCATGAGAACAGTATGGGGCAAATCACCCCCATAATTCAATTATCTCTTACCGGGTCCCTCCCACAACACGTGGGAGTTACGGGAGCTACAGTTCAAGATGAGATTTGGGTGGGGACACAGCCAAACCATATCAGTGTCATAAGGGCAGTTTCTTCTTTTGATTCCTGTGCCCACCTCCACAATGGCCTCTGAGAGCTAATCTACCTCGCTGCTAATGCTACACCCAGGCTTGGACACCAACTTCTTGTCTGTGGTTCCTGTGGCTCACGTCATGGGAACAGGCACTTTGTTAAAACAACAGCAACAACAACAACAACAACAAAAAGAAGCTTCTGGCAATAACTGTAAAACAAGCCCTGTCTCATTCATTCATTCAGGATTCATTCAATTGTCATTTGTTGAATGACTGCTGTGTGCCAGAAACCACCCTGCCCCTGCCCTCGAGGATGTCACAACCAGCTGGGGAAGGTAGACCAGTCAATAGTCTATTGGGAACCCAGAGCATGCACCGGGTGTGGTGGTTGCAGAGAAGGGGCCTGGAGCAAAGTCCTGGGATGTGGAAGACTTGCTAGAGGTGGTGAAGCCATGCTTTGTGGGGTAAGTGGAAGGGCACTGATGGGGAAGGTGAGGCAGGAGAGGAAACACCTTACAAGAAGAGAGAACATGTGTGAGGAAAGCTCAGAAGACACAAATCAGTCTGTGGCTAGTACAGCTTCAGTGTGGGGTGGTGGGAAGGAAGGGTGAGGAGTGATGGGATGGATCTGCAGGCAGGTTTCAGTTGGCAAGAAGCAACGAGGGCTTCATGGGGCAGCAAAGAAGGATGGGAGATGCCAGACCAGATGGGAGATAAGATAAAGCACAACACAAAAGAGCTAAGAGCCTTTATTTTTTCTTTTAAGCAGACTCCTACCCTGTCACCCAGGCTGGAGTACAGTGGCATGATCTCAGCTCACTGCAACCTCCACCCTCCCAGTTTCAAGCAATTCTCGTTTCATTTACTCAGCCTCCTGAGTAGCACGCAACACCATGCCTGGCTAATTTTTGTATTTTTGGTAGAGATGGGGTTTCACCATGTTGGCCAGACTGATCCTGAACTCCTGACATTAACTGATCCGCCCCCCTTGGGCTCCCAAAGTGCTGGGATTGCAGGTGTAAGCCACTGCCCCCAGCCTAAGAGCCTTCTAAACAGGACTCTTGTTGTTGGCACAGTAAATCACCTGAACTTTCAGTCATTCAGCGGTGGCCCTACCCTCAGGAGAGAGTTCCCACATAAAGCAATGGGCTTGTGGCTGCATTGAAATGCTCATCCTTAAGTCACAAACTCCTCATGTAAAGTACAATGATGGGAAGAAGCTGGTTATTAATATTTAGCATAACATGAATCATGCTACCTTCATCAGGCTTTAAGCTAACACATATTGTAAAATGCATTACAGTTTTAAAGTCAGAATTTTAGGGAGAAGGTCCGTAGGCTATAGCTATAGGTTACATGGGGTCTGAGAGCGTCAGTTGACACCAAAAGGCAAAACCTATCTCTAGCAGAGAAAGCCCTGCATATTTCCCTTTCATTAGCCCAGTCCTTTCTTTATTAGACTGTGCTCTTTACACACACATAGAGTTTACCCATTTGAACAACAACAGCACCAAGTTTTGACTTTGCACAGCTCTGGGCCACCCTGACTTCTGATTATTATCTGATAGAGGTTCACAAATCCTTACGGTGTTGGTATGTTTTTAAAAACTGTCTACATTAGGACCTATACTTTTGACTTCAAATTGGTTGTCTTATGAAAATATAATCCTGACACATAATTATAGCAAAGTGACTGATCAAAATTCAACTTCCGGGTGAAGGAAGACCTAGGCAGCTGACAAGTGTGGCACAACTGCCAAGCTATTGCTCATTGCATGGCGTTTAGTGGCCAGCGATGAGAGTCAAGGGTCAAGATGGAAATAAACATTTCTTTGAAGTTTGAGTCTGAGGATTGTAAATTGGGACCATTTTTATCTGTCATTGCTGATGTCACTGGTGTAAAATGTTCTTGTGGAAATGATGAGGTTTATGTAGAGAGAAGTAGCAGGAGCTGCCTGTTGACTGGACATCTGGACATGACTTTCATTTTCTCATTTGTCTTTGAGGATAGAAGAATCGTCATCGCAATGTCCTTGTGGGTGATTTACTTCTCAGAAGACTCTTGGGGATACCCATGTCTGAAAGATACTTGAAGGCCCATTGTTTGGGTCAATTCAAACATTCATTCATTCTTAATTCACTGAAATGCTTCTCGGTGACTACTGCAGTTGCTGCTCCAAGCAAAGATAATAAACAAGCAATCGGCGAGAAAGCAAAGGAAATAGCATTAAGGGTTCTGCAGAGAATTCAAATAAGGGGAGATAAGAGAGAGTGTAGGTTGGGAAGAGGAAATTTAAAATAAGATGGCAGGAGTAAATTTTGAGGACAGGTCCTGGGGAGAGCCAAGAGGAATAAAGTCGGTGTATTGAAGGGATAAAAACAGCTGATGGCTGGAGAGACGTGAACAAGGGCAGAGGGGGGCAGATCAGAGCTGAGGGGTAGACAGGTATAGGGGATCTAGAGAGTTGGGTTGTATTCTAAATGTAGTGGCAAGCCTTGGGTTTTAGGCTAAGGGTAACATATTTGATGTTTTTTTTAAAAAGACTCCAATTTCTCTATCAAGAGTGCACTGAAGAGGACCAGGAGTCGACATAGGAACCCATTAGGCTGGAGATCTCCAGAGAGTAGGATAGCTTTGCCCACAGTGGTAGGCCAGGGACATAACAGGACTCAGTAACAAGCTGCAAGTGGGGAGGCAGGCAAAGAGGGAATTCCATGAGGCCTCTAAGATGCTCGGTTTAAGAAGCTCGTGGTTGGTAGTGGAGGTCACCAGGATGAAGGAAGGCACAGACTGTGGGCAAGGGAGGGAAATAAAAAATTCTGTTTGACCCTGTTCAGTCTGAGATCATTCTTAGGCCATGTCAATGGGCAGTTGGATCAAGGAGTCTGGAATCCCGGGAGGAGATGGGGGCAGGAGAGAGGGATGACAGAGTTCAGTCAATGGCATTTGGAGCCTGGAGACAGGATGAGATTATCTGGGAGAAATGTGTGGAGAGGAAAAGAAGGTGGCCACAAGCAGAGCTCACATGTGCCATCAATTAGAGTCAGAAAAAGAGACTGGGGGAGCCAGCACAGGGAGCTGAGGAGGCACACTCAAGGGACCAGGAGGGAGCCCCAGAAAGGATATACGATCCTAGAAGCCAGGGGAGAAGTGTTTCAGCAGGGAGGAGTGGTTCCCCATGGGGAAGGGGGCTAAGAAGGTAAGGCAAGCACACAGCAGGGACCACTGACCTGGTCACATGGAGCTCAAGTGTGGCCTGATAAGAATGACTTCGCTGGGGTCCTGGGGCTCCGAGCTTGTCTGGAAGAGGCCAGAGATGGAGACAGGGCATAGGAATGAATTGCAAGTGCAGGGCCTGCGTGCTGATGGAGAAGAACTTGATAAAGTAGGAAAGAGAAGGGGAGTGCAGCTCTTGAGATAAGCGGAGGGGTGGGGTGCGGAGTCTCAGGGACCCTCACTGAATTGAGAGGAATCCCCACAGCAGGGTCCCTAGAAGCCAAGAGTGGGAGTCTTCCCCCGGGGAGCAGGAGGGGGCGTTGGTTTGGGCTCAGACAAGCCTCTGTTCTTGGCAACAGTGTTCCTGTTTGACCAACAGCACTGGGCACCTACGCTGCGGCCAAGGGCCTCAGATCCTTCATCGGAATTGGGCTAGATTCCGCTTCAAGTTCTTGCCAGAGAGACATTAATGTGGAATCGTGGCCGGGTCCCCAGGATCACCCTGCGCACCTCTGACCAGGACCTCCTCCCCAGCGATGGTCTCAAGGGAGGTTTATTTACAGGGAGCCAGAGTCCAAAGGAATCCCTCGCATTCATGGGGCCCCGAGTTCCTTGCGATGCTGTGGGGTTTGTTTTTCTAAGCTCCCTCATTCTCTCTGTATCCATTTGCCTTCCAGTGGCTTTGGCTTTTTTGTTGTCTTCTAAAGAGCTCTGCATTTTTCTCGGGCCCACTTCCCCATCTCTGATTCTTGCTTGTTTCTTTCCCTCTGCCTGGCATGACTCATGCCTCCCTCTGGCTGGGTCTGGTTTCTTCTTGGTTTTATGAGCAGCTCCTTTAAGCCATGAAGCTAAATGACTCAGTGGCATCCAGGGACTGAAGAGTTAAGATGGTGTTTTTTGGAGCATTGTGCTGTCTTTAAGCATTTATGAAGTGCTTTCCCCAGGCCGTGGTTGCAAAGAGGCTGAGGACGAGGAGTCAGGCTTTGGAGCAGACAGGTGAGGATTCCACTCTGCCCTTCTTAGTAGTGGGATGTTTGGCAAGTGGCATAACCTTTCTCACATAGGGACCCTGTGTATGGTTGCACAGGCTGCGCACTGCACAACCCTAGAGGGCTCTATCCACGTAAAAGTCCACATGAATAGAATGCCCTGTGGATATGCTGCGTATAACACCGACAGCTCACATGCAGCAGGCTTGATTCTGAGTCTGTTTCCTTCTCTGTAAAACTGAGTTGATCTCACACCATGAGAATTGTTGGGGAAATTGTTATCCATGTAAACCTCCTGATCTTGGCATAGGGTATTGGTCAAGCACGTGGCCATGCTGTGTGGCTGGATGCTGAGAGGCATACGAGTGGCCTTTGTCTTTGGTCAGGTTTATTGTCTTGTTTGAGAGGTAAGACGAACCCCTTAAAAATAAATGCTGGGAGGCGTGTGGCCCTTGGCCAGACCCCATGAGGGCCCCGCGAACCCACCCACGTTTAGCACTCCAGTGCTCCCCGGCCGCCGCCCAGGGCCTGCATGAGCTTTTGTTGGCCTGAGGGATTCTGCTTGCCACCTGCACAGCAGGTCAGAAGTGCCAGGGAATTAAAGGTCTTTGGGAGCAGGTTCATCTGGCAACTGGTGAGAGCTGGCACATAAACACCCCAGCTCCCTAGTTCTCCAGTGGGTAACTCAGAGGAAGGTATTCTAGCTGGCTCCTGGAGTTCCCAGCAAAATGACACTCCATCTCATGGGGGCGCTGCCTGATAATGTGCCCTTCCTTGTCTCATTTTTTCACTCTCCTACAGCATACCTGGAGCCTCCTGGGTAGCGTTTTGTATGTCAATTCCAGTCTTTTTGGTTTTTTTTTTTTGAGGCAGAGTCTCGCTCTGTTGCCCAGGCTAGCGTGCAGTGGCGCAATCTCAGCTCACTGCAACCTCCACCTCTTCAAGTGATTCTTGTGCCTCAGCATTCTGAATAGCTGAGATTACAGGCATGTGCTACCACACCTGGCTAATTTTTGTATTTTTGGTAGAGAAGGGGCTTCACCATGTTGGCCAGGCTAGTCTCAAACTTCTGATCTCAGGTGATCCACTTGCCTTGGCCTCCCAATGTGCTGGGATTACAGGCATGAGCTACCGCGCCCGACCTAATTCCAGTCTTAGGATTGGCTTCTGGGTACACCCAAGCCAGACAGCAATGCTGGGCTGTGCTCCTGCAGAGCCCCGGTGCATTCCTACCGTGGGGCTTCCGGCAGTCTTATTGCAGACTGATTGACCTATTTGCCTCCCTCCTGAAACTGAGCGCCAAGCCCACGTCTTCTTTGACGTGAAAGCCACCCCAGTGCCAAGCACAGTGCCTGACCTGAAGCGTGCCCTGCGGAAAATCTACTGAGTGCTGAATGCAGTGTGGGCTTCACCCACGTGGCATATCTCCAGGGTGAAAATAATCAAAGTGAGTATATTTTCCCCAGTATCTACTTTACAATGCACTTGATCTTTTTTCATTGCAAGTTTAATGAGCGATCATTAAAAATTGAGCCTATAAATTCAGGTGGATTTCATCACAGATCCTGGAGAAGAGGCAGGTGGAGGATTCCTGCCAAGGTACTGTCTTCTCCCTTTCTAAAAGGGCATGGATATCTGAGCTACCAGGTCAGGACACTGTCTCTGTGTGGCCCACATTTTTCTGGAGTGTGTGGGAATAGACCTGGGGTAGGAGTCAACCTTCCCTGGCAGCAGCAGCTGCTCAGTGTCCCTTGGCATCCTGCACGCAGCGTGCTCAGCCTCACTGCTGGAAGCTGTTGTCTTGGGGCAGGGACCAAAGCAGCCAACCTACCTTGCTCCCACTTCCTCCCCTGCCCCCTTTGCCAAGGTATCGTGAGTGCTCAATACCTAGATGACATTTTAGTTCTGGCTTCTGACCATCTGCCTCCTGGTGATGACTACAATTGCTGGCCCGTGTCTGGTGACCACTAGCATGTTTTCACGGTGACTTGGCACAGGGCTGAAGCTCTTTATCTTGGTTTATGATGGCGGCCATGCAGCCTTTCCACATTTGTCCTTATCTTGACATCACACAGGTCCTTGAGCAGGTCACCTGACCTCTCCATGTGTTAATGTCCTTCAGAGGAAAGTGGAGATCATGGAATATACTGTGTAGAGTCACTGGAGGAATAAACGAGATAGTCCATTTAAAAGTGCTTAGTACAGTGCTTGACAATGAATAAGTGTTTAATCAACATGAGTTACTATTGGTACTCTGTCATCCAGGCTGGGGTACAGTGGCGCTAATATGCCAATATAGCTCATTGCAGCCTCAACCTCATGGGCTCAAATGATCCTCCTGCCTTAGCCTTCTGAGTGGTTGGGGCTACAGGTGCACACCACCATGCCCAACTATGTTTTTCATTTTTTGTAGAGATGAGGTCTTGCTATGTTGCCCAGGTTGGTCTCAAACTCCTGGCCTCAAGTGATCCTGTCATCTTGGCCTCCCAAAGTGCTGGGATTACAGGTGTGAGCCACTGTGCCCAGCCCTGGACCTTTTTTAAGTCTCATTCCCCCGAAAGGTTCCCTATGAATCCTGCCAGACTTTCTGTGAAACCTTGGTTCTGAGATTCTCATTGACATTGAACTCCAAACCCTTCACTCACTTTCCACTGATTAGCCCCCTCCACACACATTTCTGGGTTACTACTCACCCCTCTTTGGAGTACTTGCCCCTCTTCATATCCCAAGCTGAGGCCAGATAGTTGACCATGGGAGTGGGAGGGATGTGGCATAGGGTTAGGGAACTATGAACATGTGCTAAGACTTGGGTTGAGAGTCAATGACATCCTAGATACCAGGCCCAACACATAAGCGCTGAGAACAGCAAACAGCTGCCAGATATTCTGGAGGGGGAGGAAGGCCCAGGGACGAGGCCTGGCCTCAGCAACTCTTCAGCCTTTTCCTTCCTCCTTTCCTCCAAGGCTGCCTCTGCTCCTGCATCCCAAACCCCAGCCCTGTAATTACCACTCGCCCTCCTGTCTCCAGTCCATCCTTCACTGACGCATCCTCAAGCCTCTTAGACAGACACTTTTATCCCCAGAGCTGACATCTCTGACACCCCTGGTCATATGCTACCACGATATTTATAGGCTCCTGGGTTGCAGATCCCGATAAGGGGAGGAAGGCTATGGGGGGGAATTAGATGCCGACAATGCAAAGTTGAGCTGGGCAGGGAGCAGCTCTCATTAATGTCCCTGTAAATCATGCGATTGCTTCAGGATGTGCAATGTTTTCGTATTTATCTCCATTTTTCAAGGGGAAAGTGTTTAATCTATCAAAGCCAGTTCTTTATAAATGACCTGTCAGTTGTCCTGGCATCAGGTGGTATCTTCATGGATCTGTGATTCTATCAAAGAGCCGGGGAAGGCTGGATGCCTCATGGTAACATCCTACTTAGAGTCCTCATTGGTAAGCAAAGATGTGTGGAGCCCTAGCCATAAACCAGGAGCCATGCCAGAGTGTGCGGCTATACAGACTAGTCGGTGTCAGGCCATGCTCCCTCAAGAGGCCTGCCGCTTGCAGAGGAAGGAAGCACCTCAGTAAGTCGTTACTTGGTGTCCATGGTCAGTGTGCCCAGAGGACTGTGGTCAGACACCAAAATGGGATGTAGCTCACTCTTTGTGGGGACTCAAGAAAGCCTTTATAAAGGATAGGGTTTTTTTTTTTTTTTTTTTTTTTGAGACGGAGTCTTGCTCTGTCACCCAGGCTGGAGTGCAGTGGCCGGATCTCGGCTCACTGCAAGCTCCGCCTCCCGGGTTCATGCCATTCTCCTGCCTCAGCCTCCCGAGTAGCTGGGACTACAGGCACCCGCCACCTCGCCTGGCTAGTTTTTTGTAATTTTTAGTAGAGATGGGGTTTCACCGTGTTAGCCAGGCTGGTCTCGATCTCCTGACCTCGTGATCCGCCCGTCTCGGCCTCCCAAAGTGCTGGGGTTACAGGCTTGAGCCACCGCGCCCGGCCAGGATAGGGTTTTTAAAAATAGTTTTTAAAGGCTGGGCGCGGTGGCTCACACCTGTAATCCCAGCACTTTGGGAGGCCAAGGCAGGCAGATCACAAGTTCAGGAGATCGAGACCATCCTGGCTAACACGGTGAAACCCTGTCTCTACTAAAAATACACAAAATTAGCCGGGCGTGGCGGTGGGCGCCTGTAGTCCCAGCTACTCAGGAGGCTGAGGCAGGAGAATGGTGTGAACCCGGGAGGCGGAGCTTGCAGTGAGCCAAGATCGTGCCACTGTACTCCAGCCTGGGCAACAAAGCGAGACTCCGTCTCAAATAAAATAAAAATAAAATAAAATAAAATAAAATAAAAATAGTTTTGAAAAAGTGGTGGTAAAATACACCAAAATGTACCATTTGAAGTGCACATCCCAGTACCATTGAGTACATTCACATTGCGATGTAGTCTATCTCCAGAACTTTTTCATCTTGCAAAACTGCAATTCTATACCCAGTAAACAACATTCTCCCTCCCCCCAGCCCCTGGCAGCCGTCATTCTGCTTTCTGCCTTTATGAATTTGACTCCTCTCGGGATTTCCTATCAGTGGAATCACACAGGATTTGTCCTGTTGGGACTGGCTTATTTCACTTAGCATCATGTCTTCAGGGTTCATCTGTGTTATAGCCACCCTCAGCATTTCCTTCCTTTCTACAGCTGAATAATATTCCGTCGCATGGATAGACCACATTGTACGTACTCATTTATCCGTTGACGGACACTTGAGTAGTTTCCACCTCTTATGAATATGCTGCTATGAACATGGGTGTAGAAGATGGGTTTTTAAATGATGAATCTTGAAGAGGTAGGATTTCACTGGCAGGGCAGGGGAAAGCAGGGAGCAGGGAACACACACAGCATGTGCAAAGGCCCTGGGTCATGCCAACTTGGTGGGCGTGGGCATGGCATGGGGGTTCTGTGTCGCTGGGGCTCAGGCGTGTGGTTCGGAGTGAAGGGAGATGAGGCTGGACCGCAGATTGAGCTGGGACCACAACAGTCCTGTGTGCCATAGAGAGGGTCCCAAGCCACAAGACGTCTTTATGTGAAGGTGGTAATTAGATGCCATATTGCCCAGGAGTGGACCACATTAAAATTTCCCTGAATCTCAATGGAGCACACCAAAGGAAATGATTTGCTCACCAGTCAGAGGGACCTAGTCAAGCATAGTTCTGTGGGGCTGCTTATAAAGCTGGTCTGAACCCAAAGCAGGATTCAGCACCAGATTCTACTATGTCATTGGCAAAACTTTGCCATAACTGCTTAGGGTAACGTGCCCTTTGCAATGCTAAGAATTCCTGAGAATTGGGACTGAGTCTGGTTCTAATAGCTTTGTGGTCTTAGATGAGTTACTTACACCTCCTGAATCTCTGTGTTTTTATTTGTCATGTGAATGATACGAATCACTTTTAAGAATCCTTAAAGCTTCCCCAAAGTCCATGCACTTATAAATTCTATCAATGATGGTGTTAAATATGCTGCTATTCTCCCCCGTTACTCTGTGGGAATATACTTCTACAAATCGTTGACCTTAGACAAATTGCTTAACCTCTCTCTGTGCCTTCGTCTGAATCATTATCTATAAAAAAGCATTGTTAGAAATAATATCTTCCCATTTTTTTCCCCTGCAGGTCACTGTATGTATCTGTATGGAACTTACGGAAGAAAGCATTCTGGGCAAGGTGTTACTGTTCCTTTAACACTTCATCATATCAGATCATTTTCTCCACCTCTCCAATATCAACACTCAGTGCTTCTCTTCCTGAGCTCTTTCCTCCAGAGTTCCTGATCTTCCTTAGGGCCTAGCTTCTCTCTTGACTTTTTTGCAGAATAATGTCTTCTTGGTCATCCATGTGTTGGGTTGGACCAAGGTCAGATCAGAAGCAGGTGCATGAGATCCCCTTTGCCTCTGTAGCCTGCCTTCAGGTACCCTGGCCCAGTCACAGTGGGTGGGACATACATACCCTTCCTGCCTTGGCTCATCCCTTTCTCTTCTTGGGGAGCTCCTTCCCACCTGTGGCCACCAGAGTCCTTCCGTCCTTCAAGATTCCTGTCAAATGTCCCACCCCCTTGCCAGCTGACTGAAATCACCTCTTCTCACCCAGATAGAACATTTCTTCCCACTCTAATTGAGATCTGCTTACGATTTAACATCCTCCTCCCCTCACAAATATTAGTAGACAGATTATACATGTATGTATCTGTGTTCTATAGGTGGGGCATCTGTGGATTTCATCAGATTCCCAAAGTATCTGCAACAAGAAGTGAATGTTAAGGGCTACTGAATTATAAAACTAAATGTAAAAACTGAAATCAGGACCGAGGTGGGTGGATCACAAGGTCAGGAGGTCGAGACCATCCTGGCTGACACGGTAAAACCCTGTCTCTACTAAAAATACAAAAAATTAGCCTAGCGTGGTGGCACACACTTGCAGCCCAGCTACTTGGGAGGCTGAGGCAGGAGAATTGCTTGAACCTGGGAGGCAGAGGTTGCAGTGAGTTGAGATTGCACCATTGCACTCCAACCTGGTGACAGAGCAAGACTCCATCTCAAAAAAAAAAAAAGAAAAAAAAAAGGAAATCAGCAAAAACAAAGAAAACACAACGTTTATCTCAGCTCCATGGTGAGGAGCTCTAAGCATAATAGGAAAGGAAAAAAACATAAAAGAAAATATAAGAGAGTTGGCTTTCCAAAAAAAATTATTGTATCTTAAATAAATAGCCAAGTTAAACCAAAAATTGATAGAACAAGGTAAACTTTCTTTTTGATATTGCATTAGTTTTCCACTACTGTTATTACAAACTACTACAAAATTAGTGGCTTAAAACAACACAAATGTATTATCTGACAGTTTTGTAAGACAGAAGTCCAAAATGGGTCTCAGTAGGCCAAAATCAAGGCGTTGGCAAGATTGCAAATCTTCCGTAAGTTCCAGAGACAATCTGCCTTCTTCCCTTTTCCAGGTTTCTGTTTCTAGAAGCTCCTTGCATTTCTTGACTCTTGGGCCCTCCCTCCATTTCCAAAGCTAGCAGCACTCAGCGGGGTCTTTGTCATACCACATCATTCTGCCCATGACGTTTCTGCTCCCTCTTCCACATGTAGGGACCCTTTAGTTTCCAAGGGCAGCCATATTAATAAAGTACCACAAACTGGCCAGGCACGGTGGCTCACACCTGTAATCCCAGCACTTTGGGAGGCCGAGGCAGGTGGATCACTTGAGGTCAGGAGTTCAAGACCAGCCTGGCCAATGTGGTGAAACCCTATCTCTACTAAAAATACAAAAATTAGCCAGGTATGGTGGTGTGTGCCTGTAATCCCAGCTATTCAGGAGGCTGAGGCAGGAGAATCACTTGAACCTGGGAGGCGGAGGTTGCAGTGAGCCGAGATCGCACCACTGCACTCCAGCCTGGGTGACAAGAGCAAGACTCTGTCTCAAAAAAAAAAAGTACCACAAACTAAGTGGCTTAAAACAAGTTGATTCTCTCATAGCTCTAGAGGATGGAATCCTGAAATCTGGGTGTCAGCAGGAGTGGTCCTACTAGAGGTTTGGGTGGCCTTCTCCTAGCTTCTGGTGGCCTCCAGCAATCCTTGGCAGCCCTTGTCTTGTAGCAGCATAAATTGAATCTCAGCTGTGTTGTTGCATGATGTTCTCCCTATATGTGTCTGTGTCTCCTGTTTCCTTTTCTGATAAAGACAGCAGTCGTTGGCTTAGGGCCCACCCTAATGCACATTACCTCATCTTAATTTAACTAATTACATTTGCAATGATCCTATTTCCACATAGGGTCACATTCTGAGGCTCCAGTGGGCATGCATTCTGGGGGGACACTATTTAACCCAGTGCACTTGTGATTACCTTGGTGCCCCACTGGAGAATCCAAGATAATCTCCCTATTTTTTAAGTCATCTGATTATCAACTGTATTAGTCCATTTTGTGTTGCTATAAATACATACCTGAGGCTCGGTCATTTATAAAGAAAAGAGGTTTATTTGGCTCACAGTTCTGTAGCCTGTACAAGAAGCATGGTGCTTGCCTCTGCTTCTGATGAGGGCCTCAGGAAGCTTCCAGTCATGATGGAAGGTGGAGGAGCAGGCGTGTCACATGCCGAGGAAAGGAGCAAGAGTGGGAGGGAGAAGTGCCATAATGCTCTTTCAAACAACCAGCTCTTGTGTGAACTAATAGAGCAAGAATTCACTAATTACTGCAAGGATAGCACCAAGCCATTCATGAGGGATCTGTCCCCATGACCCAAACAGCTTCCACTAGGCCCATCTTCAACATTGGGGATCACATTTTAATGAGATTTGTAAGGGACACACATCCAAACTATCTGAGAAATCTTCATGTAATTTACAACTTCAATTCCCCCTTGCCACGTAATATATTCACCATATGTGCGGTTTAGATGTGGACATCATTGGGTGGAGAGGGGACATTATTTTGTCTAACACAGACATAAAAAAGGCTCCAGAGCTCAGAGTGATCCAATTTAGGTCACCCCACTGCTGGGCCGCTGCATTGCCCATGGAAGAATTTGAGGGAGACCCTAAGAGGCCCATGTATCCCTGGTAAGACCACACTCCCAGCTGTCATCACAACTTGCCCTCCTTATCTCTACAAAATGCCTAGGAGATCAGTTCAAGACAGAGTCTGTAATTAGAACTGGATTTCTCTGCCCTACAGCATCATGAAGACCTCAGTGTCCACATAAATGACTTCTGACACCAAGGCCTCTCAGCTGCTTCATCTTTTCACATCCAGCCATCTCCATCTTTTCCTTCTACTCTCCTCATCCACATCCTCCTATATTCTCAGTTTTCATTATAGAATCACGTGAGGAGTTTATTTTAGCTTTGTTTATTGAGGCAGGGTCTCACTGTGTTGTCCATGCTGGAGTGCAGTGGCTATTCACAGGCAGGGTCATAGCACATAGCAGCCTTGAACTGCTGGGCTCAAGCGGTCCTCCTGCCTCAGCCTCATGAGTATCTGGAGCTACAGGTGTGCACCATCATGCTTAGCTTTGAGAGATTTAAAACGTACTGATACCCAGAGATAGATTCTGACTTAAAGAATCTGGGGCGGTCCCAGGCCTTCAGTACTGTCAAAACCATCTTGGGCTGTTTCTAATGCCCAGCCAGGGCTCGGAGTCACTGTCTGGCCCCATTTCTGGGATTCTCCTAAGTCTTTATTTTAGTCTCGGATTGGCACCACCTAGTTTCCAGCTTACTTCCTGCAAGACTTCCAGTGCTCCACCTGGACTAACACTGCACTGAACCTTCTATGCATTCATTGTTCATCCAGAAAGTCCTTTAATCCCTGCCTGAAATCCACAAGCCACTGTCCCTATCTCGCACATGCTCCCATTGGAGGGTTTTGAGCACAGGAATGACATGATCTGATTTTAAAAGTTAAAGATTATTCTGCCTTCTGCATGGAAAACAGACTGTGGAGCAGGATTGAATCAGGGAGACCAATAATCCAGGTAACCTGGAAGTACCTGCAGTAGCCCAGGAAAGAGGGGACAGTGGGAGGAGAACCACAGTGGTGGAAGAGGTCAGTGTAGGGATGCACTTTCAGGACTTGCTAATGCAGCTTAGTTTAGAGAGAGCAGAGTCAAGATGAATTCATGCTTTTTGCCTGAGCATCTGGGTGTGCTGCGCCCTTTACTGAGGTGTGAATTGCATGCTGAGCAGGTGGAGGTAGAAAAACCTTGGATTCAGCATTGGATGTATCAAATCGGAGAGGCCTAGTAGAATCCAAGAGAATGTGTCAAATGGGCAATTGTGCGAATGAATCTGGAAGCCCAGAGGAGAGGTTGAGACTGGAAATATGGATTTGGATGTGTTGAATAAATATATGATGTCTTAGAACCAGATGAGGTCGTCCAGGGAGACATGCAGATGAAGATGTCCTAGGGTATTTGTTTAATGGTCAAGAGGAATGGGAGGGTTGAGTAAGAGAGACGGAGAAGGAGCAGCCAGTGAGTAAAGGGGAAACCAGGGAATTCTGGCATCCCCAACACTGAAGAGGTTTGTGAAGAAGACAGTGACCAGCTGATCCAGTGGAGCAGATTTTGGGCAACAGCTGTTCCAAGACTTGCCTGTTGAGTGTGGCACCATGGAGATCACTGGTGACCTCAGAAAGTGCAGGACTCTCATGGGATAAAGTCTGTCACCAGAGAGGGCACAGAGAGAAAAGAAGCCAGATTGATCGGCAGGATAATGGCACTCCAAAAATGTTCACATCCAAATCCCCAGGGCCTGTCTTTTAGCTTACATGGCAAAAAGGGTCATTGCACATGTGCTGAAGTTCAGGACCTTGTGATGGGGATGTTTCCTGGATTATCCAGGTGAGCCCAAGGTAATTACAAGAACCTTTACAAGAGAGGCAGGAAAGTCAGAGTCGGAGAGAGACTAGAAGGTGATCCACTGTTGGCTTTGAGATGTGGCCACAAACCAGGGGCTATGTAGAGGTGATGGCAATGTGGGCAGCCTGCAGAGGTGCAAGCGGCTGGAAGACAGCTGCTTCCTGGAGCCTCCAGGAGGCGTGCCGCCCTGCCCCTGCCTTGATTTTACCCCAGTAAAACCCATTTTGGACCTCTGACCTCCGGAACGGTAAGGTAATGAATGTTGTCTATGCCATTTGAAACGATTAGGTGTGTAACGGTTTGCTGTGGCAGCACTAGGGAAGGAATCTGGGAGATAAATCGGCATGTTTGCGTGGTGCTGGGGACCATCTAGATCCAGCAAAGAGAAAAAACACTGAAGATGCAGGAGAGAAAGGGGAGAATTGGAGGAGCTGCCTCCTGGAGTCGGCAAGAGAGGTGGGGACTTGGGACCCAGGTGGAGGGGTTGCCCTGGTGCAAGGCGGTAGGCGGAACAATGTTTGGGTCCAGAGGAAGGTAGGTTGTGGGGTTAGTTGGTCAAAGGTGATAAGGAAGTCCCCTTCTGACTGCTTTGGTGCCCTCCATGAAATAAATGGGGAAGGTTATTAGTGGAGGTGAAGAGGAGGAGGGAAGGAGAGAAGGCCAAGTTATAAAAGGCTCAGTTCAAAAGTGGAGTTAAGGCTGGGCGTGGTGGCTTACACCTGCAATCCCAACAGTTTGGGAGGCCGAGGCGGGTGGATCACCTGAGGTCAGGAGTTTGAGACCAGCCCGGCCAACATGGTGAAACCCCATCTCTACTAAAAATACAAAAATTAGCCAGGTGTGGTGGTGGGTGTCTGTAAGCCCAGCTTCTCCGGGGAGGCTGACGCATGCGAATAGCTTGAACCCGGGAGGTGGAGGTTGCAGTGAGCCAAGATCGTGCCACTGCACTCCAGCCTGGGCAACAGAGCGAGACTCTGTCTCAAACAAACGAACAAAAAAATGCAAAAATGCAGTTAAGTAATTGTACTTCCTGTAACTTTTCCAAAAGGAATAGTCAGGGAGATACCCAAAGTTGTATCTGTGAGAATGTGTCTTACCATATTGTTTAAAATTGTGAAAAATTGGGAACAGGCAAAACAGCAGACAAGAGGGTTCTCATTGAAGAAATTATGTTATATCCATGATGAATCACACTGCAGCCAATATAAACCATGCTTTAGAAGACCATTTAATTAAATATGAAAATGTACGATCTTGTTAAGGGAACATGGCTACAAAACAAATATGTACAGAATGAAATCAATTTTGCAGAAGTAGTGTGTGTAAATATGTGCATTTAAAAAGACTAAGGAAACATGCCCAAATTTAAATAATAATTATCTTTGGGTGAGGGAATTGCAGATATTTTAATTTACTCTTCTTACTTGTCTGCATTTTTATGTTAAATAGAAATTCTTTTTATATTAAAGGCTTCTATGTGTGTGGAAAAACGAAAATAGAAAAGGATGGATTTGGAAAGTAACATTGATCAATTAGCTACTCAGTGCTCTGTATGTAGATTATTTAATGAGCAAAACCACCCTGTGAAGGGGGCAGGACATTTACACGTGACTAAGGAGGAAATTAAGACTCAAAAACCTAAGTTACTCCTTTAATGTAACCTGTAATAAGAATCAAATCCAGTTTCTCTTCCACCATCGTGTCACATGTTTCGACGTGCCCAGTGCTCTGCTAACAAACTCAAGGGCCACAGACATGAGGGACAGCACACCCCTGTGCCTCCTTAAGGGCTCAGTGAAGGTGAACACTGGCCACATCCCACTCCTGTTGCCATGAACAGGACACTCACACTGGTAAAAATGCTGCAAAGGAAAACACACACACACACACACACACACTCACACTCACACACATACACAGATGAGATTAAAGATGGTCGGAGATGAAGCCACACCTGGTCTTGTTTGCACCACTCTTTAAGGGAAAGAATTCTGCCCCAGTGATGGTTGGAGTCTCTTGTGGATTGAATTGCGGCCCCCAAAAGTATAGGTTCAAGTACCCATCAATATGACCCATCAAAATGAGCTTGTTTTAGAAATAGGGCCTTTGTAGATGTCATTAAGATGCAGTCATACCGTATTAGGATGGGCCCTACCTACCTCAGTGGTCCGCAGCTTTTTGGCACCAGGGACCAGTTTCTTGGAAGGCAATTTTTCCATGGAATGGGGGTCAGGGGGATAGTTTGGGATGATTGGAGCACATTGCATTTATTGTGCGCTTTATTTCTATTATTATTACATTATACTATATAATGAAATAATTAAACAACTCATCATAATGTAGAATCTGTGGGAGCCCTGAGCTTGTTTTCCTGCAACTAGATGGTCCCATCTGGGGGTGATGGGAGGCAGTGACAGGTCATCAGGCATTAGATTCTCATAAGGAGTGGGCGGCCTAGATTTACCCTGGCATGTGCAGTTCACAATAAGGTTCGCACACCTATGAGAATCCAGTGCTGATGCTGATGTGACAGAAGGCGGAGCTCAGACGGTAATTCGAGTGATAGAGAGCAGCTGTAAATACAGATGAAGCTTTGCTCTCTTGCCCGCCACTCACCTCCTGCTGCGGGGCCCAGTTTCTAACAGGCCACAGACCGATACTGGTCCATGGTCTGGGGGTTGGGGACCGCTGCCTTAACCCAATGACCCAGTGACTGGTGTCCTAATAAGAAGAGGGAAACTTGGAGACAGAGACTCAGAGAGACACAGAGAGGAGAAGGCCACGTGAAGACAAAGGCAGAGTAGAAGGGATGCAGCCACAAGCCAAGGAATGCCAAGGACTGCCAGCAACCACAGCTAGAAGGACAGTATAGAATAGATTCTCCCTCTGAGTCCCCAAGAAGGAACCAACCTGCTGGCCTCTTGCTTTCAGACTTCTGGCCTCCGGAACCATGAGAGAATCAATTTTTGTTGTTTGAAGCCACCCGGTTCGCAGAACTTTGTTAGGGAAGCCCTAGGAAACTAATAAAGGGTCATAAGGAAAAGGCGTGGACTTGTGTTTGAAAGGGTTAACATGAGCCTGTGAGCTTGGGATTGCTTCTGAGTAGGGACCGTCCTTGCACACTCAGGTCACCTTGCCTGCCCCGCTGCCTGGAGGAGTCTCTGGACAGTGCGAAGGCAGCGGCTTCGTCCCAAGATTGGAATTTGGAACTTGGGATGCTGTCATTAGACTTCTCATGAGATTGCTGTGCCTGACTTCACAGTAACCAAGGAGTGCTGCACTTAGTAGGGATGCAGGGAATGGGCAGAGTCAACATCCTGTACTTAGTGTGTTGCGCTTATTAGTGAGTTAGGAATGCATTTGATTAAGGTGATGGTTTGGGAAACAGTTTGTAAGCTAATGAATCTGATAGGAAAGTCCAGCTAAATGGCTGCTGGTACATATAATGTAAGTCTTTTAAAGTGATGGTCTTGAGCTGCACATCCAATACAGAAGCCACTAACCACATGTAGCCAACTCAATCTTTTAAAATTTAGCTTTCAGCCAGGTGTGGTGACACATGCCTGTAATCCTAGCTACTTGGGAGGCTGAGGTGGGAGGATTACTTGAGCCCAGAAATTCAAGACAGACAGCACAGTGAGACCCTGTCTGAAAAAATATTTTAATTTTCAATTTGCAGATTAGAATAATCACTCTTCTTGGTGTACATTTCCATTGACTTTGACACATGCATGAAGTCAAGTACCCAGCACCATACTAGAGATGCAAAAAAGTTCCATCCCACCAAAATATCCCCTCATTCCTATATAGTCAGCCTTCTTCCAAATCCCAACCCCTGGCAACCACTCATTACTCTTTATAGCTTTGCCTTTTAAAATGTAAATTAATTAAAATGAATAAAATAAAAAATTTGATTCATCAGTTGCACTAGTCATAAGCTCAATAAACTCAACTTTCATAAGCTCAATAGCCACATTTAGTTAATGGCTACCATTTTAAACAATGCAGATATAAAGTGTTTTCATCATTCCAGAAAGTTCTGTCGTACAGTGCTAGTGAAAGAACATTCATTTAGCGGTTGTTAAATGTTTAGGGGGTCATATTCCCCCATGCATCCTCTTCCTAGAAAAAAGCACATAGAAGAGACATGCAGAAACGTCTGATGCAAAGTTTCAGGGCGTCCATTGATCCATTTAAGCCCCTCTCTAGAGGTTAAGGCTCCCAAGTTTCATGTAAACTTGAAAGTCTAAAAACATTTTGCTCAAGCTTAGTTTTCTGCCTTCTAAGTTCAGGTTAAACAACAAGCCCAAGCATCATCTGGTAAGCTTGCTGTTTCTCTTTAAGAAGCCATGCAGACAGGCAATTATTCACGGAGATTGCTCCGTGCACAGCATCTCGCCTGCTGTGCCGCCTGCTCTTGATTGCAGAAATGAGCTTTTGGAAATCATCATTATTAGTAAATATGAATTGGGAGTGTTTGGAAGACTTAATGGAAGTTTAGCTTCTCCCACATTAAATCTTTTTTGTTAAAGTGTAACGGTAAAGGAGTTTCAGAATAAGCTTAGCATGTTAAAAAGGTAGCTTCTGCCTTGAAACAGTGCTCTGGGTAATTCTAGTCCAGATCAATTCCATTCTGGAAGCTACTTCCTTCCATCCCACAACTTAAGTGTAATTACTGTGTCTGCTTTCCTGACGCTGTCCTGTTCACCATCCCTGTTTGATCCCTGACTCCTGATCAGCTCCCGGAGAGACCTGGGGAAAGCCTTTCCCTGTTGTTGCACATCCACTGTTTATAAAACACCCCATGCAAAATGGGAAAGGCCTGGCTTAACCACTGTTAATGGATCCTCATGTCTAGATCCTGGATCACTCTGCAGCAGTATTTCATCAAGGAAAACATGTTGTCTACTTGCCTACACAGACCTTTCTAAGAGTAGACTCAATCATAACACCCGAAGAGGTGATCTGGTCCACATTTTGATGTCTTGTCTGATCATGAGACTTATTCCTTTGTAATCCAGTTGTCTCCTGAGATCTCCAGGTCCCATGGCATCTAGCGAACAGCAACTCAGATACCCATTCCAGGCCCTGTGGAAATCAAAACCCCTCCCTTTGAGTCTGACTTCCTCATGAGTAGATAAGCCATGCCATTTGCAAGACTCAAAGGGAGGAGTTTTGAATTCTGTAGTGCCTGGGGTGGGTCCTACCTCAAAGTTCTACACTCTGTGCCTCTTGTGGTTGTTCCTTATCTCTACCTACAGAACTGTGACCCTGGGCCCTTTTCCTTGATTCATCATCTACCTTCCAACTACCGAGATTACAAGCTGGTTCCATGGAGCAGAGCTTTTCTGCAAGATTACAGGTCCTCCTGGGGAATAGTCACAAGCACGGTGTGCAGCGAGCATATTCTACAATCATACATTCTGTGTTGTCGATCTTCAGAGCCCTCTTGGCCCCTCTGCTGGTTCACGAGGGGCAGTACCCTGCCTCCTGCCATCTTCCAAGCTCCTCTTCTCCCTCCTTTTCCTGCCCCCTTTCTCTCTTCTCTTCTTCTGAGGGATAAGTAGATATTGCCATCATTTTCTAATGCAGAACAGCTTAGCTCTGTATTCCTATGCCTTGGTTCTTGCTAGCACCTGTATCCTTGGGACCTCATTCCCATCCCATATTAATCAGGACCTTTGATTGCAAATGACAGAAACCCAACTCATATTAGCTTAAGGAAAAAAAAAGGGAATACAGTATTCTACCTACTCATAAAACTGAAGGATATGCAGGGTTGGCAAGGGAGGGCTGGCTGGAGGGTTGACTTGAAGGCCTGAGAGTTCTTTTTGCGCATTTATTCTTACAGCCTATCACAGGTTCTTGGGTTCATAGGCTCACAACTGTCTCCAGATAATGGGGCTGTGGCTTCAGGAAGCCATGGACTCCCATCCTGGCTGACCTGCCTCCAGAAAGAAAGCAAACATTTCCGGTACAGCACTCTGGGGAAAGAGCTCTTCTTGGCACCTTGAGTTACATGCCCACTTCTGGACCAGTCATGGTAGACAGAGGAACAGGGTGTTATGACTTGTCCAACCTGAGCCATGCATCCTTCCCTGTAATTAGTGAAGCAGTTTTCATATCCTGATAAAAGGGAAAACAAGGCTAGAGGAGACCGGGCGCAGTGGCTCACACCTGTAATCCCAGCACTTTGGGAGGCTGAGATGGGCAGATCACGAGGTCAGGAGATCGAGACCATCCTGGCCAACACAGTGAAACCCTATCTCTACTAAAAAATACAAAAAAAAGTTAGCCAGGTATGTTGGCAGGCACCTGCAGTCCCAGCTACTTGGGAGGCTGAGGCAGGAGAATGGCGTGAACCCGGGAGGTGGAGCTTGCAGTGAGCTGAGATCCGGCCACTGCACTCCAGCCTGGGCGACAGAGTGAGACTGCATCTCAAAATAAAAATAAAAATAAAAATAAAAATAAAATAAAATAAAAAAGATGGCTGGAGGAATAAAAATCACCGCTGGTGCATATGGTGAGTTCTGGATAGGAGCCTGGAGCTTAGACAGCCCATGACATGTTGCAGGCCCCATTATTCACCTTCAACAGAGGCAAGGCCAGAACCAGATCTTTGCTTGGGAAGTTTATATCTTTTTATCTCCTCCTTTCTGGCCCTGGGAAGAGTTCGTAGAAGATAGACAGTAAGAATGTTTGGAAGTCTAGAAATTATGTAAACTCTTGCAAGAGGCACTTTTAGCACAACAAATAGAGCTGGAAGGCACTTCAAAGAGATAATTTCACTTATCTTACTTCCCGCTCAGACTGTTCCCAAAACAGCCTGGATGGACGAGTAGTTGTCCCTTGAATTATTTCCAGAAAGGTGAAGCTATAACCTCTCTCCATAATCAGCATTTAATAACCTTAATCATCTGGAAATTCTTCCTTATTTTCCAACTTAAATTCTTCTCGATGCAGTTGAAAATCATTTTCTCTCTGTGCTCAGGAAAGGGAGACCAGATGGTCAGTATCCTATGTAAAATAGCTTTTAAAAAACTTGCCAGAATTAGTGAACCATCACACAGTCTTTTTCTTCTCTGGGTGAAATAGTCTTAATTCCATCAAACTTTTCTCTTAGGTCTTGTTTTCTAATGTCTAAATTGTCTGAGCTTCTTTTCTCTGGAAAAGACTCAAGTTCTTGCAATTATTTGCTGTGTGTGATGGTATTAAATACTAGTTAGGCAGGAAAGAATCAGCAAAGATATCCCCAATGCTAAATTAACCCAGCTCCGGACTGGGGGACTCCCAAAGAGATATTCTTTGTTGTATTAAGGTTGGGAGCCCCAGAGCCTAGCCAAGTTGGACAATTTTTAAAGCAAAAAGTGTCAATTCATTGCTTATTCATTTCTGTTTTATTTTCGAGATTTTTTTTGGCAGTTCTAAATCATTTGTTGGAGGTGAATTGTTTTTACTGAGCCTAAAATAGGAACACATCTCATTGAGTTGTTCTAGGTTATCAGCACAGGCAGCTCTCAAGAAACCATTTAATGTTCTGCTAGTTAGAGTTGGGAACCCATCACTTATGGCAGGGGAAGAGGTGGAGGAGCCTTTTCTCAAATGTAAATCCAAACCTGGCTGGAAGAATAACGCTCTTGATTGTTCATCAGGAGGCAGCAAGGGTTCCAACCCACAAACCTTGGAGTCAAAGAAAGATGTGCCCAGGAGCAATGAGGCACAAGAAACACTTTCCGGCTTGCTGGCGACATCCCAGACCCCGGAGTGGCAGCAGACGGGGGAGCCGTGTTCACTCATTGGATGCAGGAATCTCCTGGCAGCCCCTGTGAGAGTTCCATGGGGGAAATTCACAACTTGTGAGTGAAATAAGTGAAAGAAAGAATGAATGAACTGAAGACGCTTCTGATGGGTAGGCAATTCTTTCTAAGATTTGAAATTTGTTTTCATTCTTGGCTGTGTTCTCTGGGGGGATACAGGCAGACTCTACTTCTCTCTCAAGGTGACAACTCACTCCTGACAGTTGTGTGGGTTTTTCACTACGCAGCTCCAGCAGGTGCCTTCCACATCATTCTCAATGAAAAAGAGTCCTCCTGTGGTTGTTCAGTGCACAACCTGCATTACTGTACATGGTGACCCCGTCCATCTCCAACCCTATAGACCTTCCTGTCAACCAATTTTATCCATCTGCAAATGGGCTCAGTACCACCCAGCACATGAACAACAGACATACACAGCAGAGCTGCTTTCTGAGCATAATATACTAAATACAAATTTTGGCACAGTTCTTTTAAATTTCTGTTGATATTTGTAGACATCTACTGCGTCATAAACTTTGTTTTCAATTATGTACACTCGGTGATTCCATTTTTAATATATTTGGGGAAAGTTCAGTCACATTTTCAGAATTGTAATGATTCCCCATAAAACATCTGATTCTGAAATTTTGCATTTATACAGTACAAATAACGTAATGGCAGGCAAATCATGCTACATATTACCATCCTTTACGCTATAGTTAAAGTTTTTACAGCTCTCCAAACAGTGTGCTTTTCAGTATCATAAATAAAGAGCCTTGGGTACAGGCTATTTGTAAAAATAGACTTAACTTGGAGACCCGTTACCTACTTATCTTTCTAATACACATCGTATTTCTTCTCAGTCCAGTTTCTTCAGTAATATTTGTATGGAGGTGGAATTTCTAAAAATGCTCTTTCACCCAAAGGGTCCAGTTTACCTGGAATAAGTACCGTGAGCAGAAAAAACATTATCCTCGGTATTGGGTGTGGGATAGACTGGTGTTTGAAGGAGCAGCAAAAACACTATGTCAGTATTGGACGTGGGATAGACTGGTGTTCAAAAGAGCAGAAAAAATACTATGTTGGTATTGGACGTGGGATAGACTGGTGTTTGAGGAGCAGAAAAAACACTGCCTCAGTATTGGATGTGCGATAGACTGGTGTTCAAAGGCTTAGCTGGAAAAGAATCCACTCAGTGGACCTCCATGGACTTTGACTGAGTCTAAGCAAAAACTGCTCCTGTTTTTCTAAGGGAGTGTGGTCCTGGGAGGCGTGATCCAGGGAGGTTTGACCTGACTGGGGTGCCACCCTTCTGCTGTAATGTTCTTTGCATAAGCTGCTCTTAAGGGAAGAGGTGGGGAGGATGACCACGGTGTCGAGGGACGCAGGGAGAATACAGGCCACCAGGGTGGGTGGGACAGACTCACTTGGTGCCCAGTGACAAGTGGGGACATTCTGTTTTATTTATTTATTTTCTTTCTTTCTTTCTTTCTTTTTTTGTTTTTTTTTTTTTTGTTTTTTGAGATGGAGTCTAGCTCTTATTGCCCAGACTAGAGTGTAGTGGCATGGTCTCAGCTCACTGCAACCTTCGCCTCCTGGGTTCAAGCGATTCTCCTGCCTCAGCCCACTGAGTAGCTGGGATTACAGGTGCCTACCACCATGCCTGCTAATTTTTTGTACTTTTAATAGAGATGGGGTTTCACCATGTTGGCCAGGCTGGTCTTGAACTCCTGGCCTCAGGTGATCCACCCGCCTCAGCCTCCCAAAGTGCTGGGATTACAGGCGTGAGCCACCGCGCCCGGCCGTCACATTCTGTTTTAAAAGGGGCCCCTCAGTTCCAGCAGTCCAGGAATCTGCTCCTCTTTGGGCCTACAATCCCCTCTCTCTCTCACCCAGAGGTTCCAGGGCATGTCCAGCTGTGGCCCCTGTGGGCTGCCGGAGAGGCAGAGGCCTCTGGGACAGTTAGTGTTGCTGTTCCCTCAAGACTTCATTTGTTCCTTCATTTGTTCTTTGTCCGTGCATTCATCTAATTTCTTGACCACGAACAGTATACCTTGAATCCTTTATGAAATAAAGTAGAGAGACAGGCAACACCAGTGGCCCCAGCTGCTGCCCTAGGTGCTTGTGGGGGAAGTATGTTCGGCGCCAAACCCTGCCTGCAAGGAGCTGGCAGGCCAGCAGAATGGTGAGACCCATTAGGAGAGAGAAGCCATGCCACAGGGAGAAAGAAGTCTCCGTAAACAGAAAGAGTAGAAGAAACGAGGAGGATCTAAAATAAGGTGACTCAATTTCCAACTGGAGGGAAGGGGTGGTTTCTTCCAGTTCCAATCTTTATTGCAAGATCTTCTGAGACTAAAGCTCTGATCACCTCACTGTTCTGGTGGGAAACCATCAGTGGCTCCCTGTTACCTGCAGAATGAAGTACAGATGCCTTGGTGTTGCATTCAAGGACTCTCAAGAGTGACTCCATGCTGCCTTTCCAGGAAGACCTCACAGCCTCTCCCTCCTTCAGTGTAAACTTCAACTTGATGGTCTCACCATCTCTTTTCTGAACATTGATTTTTTCCTTCCTGTCCTCTTCCCAGAAACTAGCAGTAGGATGGCCCCTGGAGATGAGACCCCTTGCCCCACTGTGTAATGTTAGCAGAAGGGGTGATGTGGTGGAGGGTCCACACAGCACCCCTCAGGAGAGTCAGAGGGTTAAAGGTGAAGATGGAGAACAAAGAAGTTCAGAGAACAAAGCCCCTGGTTCCATTTGGAGCATGGGAGAAGGTGACAGTGGATCTGAGTTACTGGCCGGGTGAGACCTAGCGAGAGAGATGCTGGGACCAGGTTGAGAACATTACCTGGCCCCTTGTCAAAGCAAGTTAGTTGCTGGGTTTCAGAAATATCAATAAATCAAAGAAAATGTACACTGGGAGTTTTGGGGTAGATGCAGTCCAGTGCTTTTCTAACTAGATGGTATTTTAATAAATTTTTAATCCTATCTTTGTGAACTCAAATGATCGATGTTTGAATAAGCCATTTAAAGAGAGATCTTGCACCCATGACGCCAATATTTTACATGCTGCTAAATAAAACCTATTAAAACCTTAAAGATTTTTCTTTAAAAATGAAACATTGCAGGAAGTGTATGAATATATGCTGGTTTCCTTGGGCATCCAATCCAGCAGGTGCATTAGGGGCACATGAACAGCAAGAACCACATAGCATTGGGTGTTTCTGGCTATCAGAGGACCTCCAGTAGGATCTTGAAAAATCCTTTGTACACACACACACACACACACACACACACACACACACACAATTATCACTGGTTACTCTAATTCCTGAAATGAATTCACACCAAGGCACACTGAAAAATTCCTAAGTGAGAGCCACCATGCTGGACTCAGAATGGTCCCTCAGCTGTGACCTCAGGGGCTTTGCTATTGGGCCAAGCATGTAGGACTTTCTGCCCATTTGCCTTTCATTTCCCACCTGTGATTGCGGCCTGGAGACCCTCTTCATCCTCTCCCATTGGACACTCTATCCCATGAGTGAGAGAGGCCAACCAGAGTCGAATCCCAGTGGCAGGCATGGCTTCATTTCAAGTTGCATTTTAATGAGATGGAAAATAGCACCTATTTCTAAGAGAACTCTATATAAATTAGTTATTGATTTCCAAACACTTTGGAAGTGAAATGTGGGCTGCAGTGCCACACCAGGGCCTGAATAATTTACAGGCAAAGCGTAGGTACTAGTTGTTACTGGTGCCACCCCTGACTCAGGTGATGGGGAAACTCAGTCCCCACACTCAAGCACATGTGCATGTTGGAAAAGGGGTTAGCCAGGCATGATGGCTCACACCTGTAATCCCAGCAATTTGGGAAGCTGAGGCGGGTGGATCGCTTGAGCTCAGGAGTTCGAAACCAGCATGGGCAACATGGTGAAACCTCATCTCTAGAAAAAATAAAAAAATTAGCTGGGCGTGGTGGTGCACACCTGTGGTCCCAGCTACTTGGGAGGCTGAGGTGGGAGGACCGATTAAGCCCAGGAGGTCGAGGCTGCAGTGAGCCATGATCACGTCACTGCACTCCAGCCTGGGCAACACAGTGAGACCTGTCTCAAAAAAAGGAAAAGAAAAGAAAGGGAGTGACTATAGTGAGGTGTGGGGCCTCCAGCCAGTCTGTGTGAGCTTGCTGGACTCCTCTGTGGTGCAAATCCACCGCTGCCACGCCCCCCAGGAACGAGAAAGCCTCCAGGACACAGATGTCACCAGGAGGCCATCCTTGGAAAAACAAAAACTGGCAATTCTAAGCTGGCTGTGGGAGTAGAGGCAACTATAGATCCTCTTCTCTTTGGGAAGAAAAAGCATCATGATTTCTTTCTACGTAATAGGAAAGTAATAAATGCTCACTGTAGAAAATCTGGTAAATACAGAGAGGCAGAAAGAAGAAACAAGCATCCTAAACTCATCACCCAGAAACAATCAGCCTTCTTGCCGTTTTCTTCTTGCATTAGATTAGAATTCTGTGAGTTTTAAAAAATGCATTTGCCATCATAGTCTTCATATAACATTGTACAGCACAGACTATTTGGTTTCTTGTTAATATTATATCATAAGCAATTTCTCATGTTATTATAAGCTCTGTATAAACATAATTTTAAATAGCAACTTAGCGCATTGCAACTGTACTATTTCCTCAGCCATTTCTCAATTGTCGGACATTTAAGCTACAGAACATCTGATTTTGGCAATAATAAGAAGCAGTGAATGAATGAAACCTTCAGATGATGTGCTTAGAAGTTAACATGTACTCCTACAGCCAGAGAGATCCCCTCTCTCCTCAACCTCCAGGGGGTGCACTCACCGGGTCCACAGTAGTTTCCATGTGGCTCCGCTTCTGAGATCAAATATGGGCCCAGTAATGTCACAGGGGAGAGCTCGCAAGCATTCACAAATTTGCCATTTTCTGTTCATTCATTCATTCATCCGTTCATTCAGCAGACAATTATTGAACACAGCTACGCTCCAAGAACACACAAGCACTAAGGATATGCCATGAATTCGAGAGAGAATGAAGAAAAGGCCTCTGCTTTCATGGAGTACACCACCTAGTTGTCATGGATTGTGTAATTAGGAGAGAGGCGAGGCTGTGGAAGTGAATGATGAGGAGTGGGGAGGCAGGATGGGGATGGGGTGGACTAGAGGGTTCTTAACTAGTCCGTGGGATTAGCAGAAGCCTACAGGGGGAGCAGGAGTGGGATCTACCCAGGCAGAGCAGGGGCAGGGGCAGGGTCTGACTTGGGAGCGATGCCTGTGCCTCCTTAGGCCACCAGAAAGTCAGAGAGGCCAAGCACACTAGGGGAGTTGGTCACACAAGGCCACGGGAGCTTCGAGTCAGCGATGGGGCGGGGATGTCCCTCCAGCAACAGGGCAGTGTGTGCGTGGGGAGGGTTGGTGGGGGGCAGGTGGGCAGGACACTCCCTCCTGTCCCTATTCCAGGATGAGGTGGATGAGAACCGTGGAAAATAGGCCTGAGTGAGTGGCTGATGCATGATGCTGTCACTTCGAGGTATAATTAAAGAGATGTATGCTAATTTTTAACTTGGTTAAGGGATATTAACTCAGACAAATGAACCTCTCCTTTCCCAATAATTAGATATCCAAACAAACACACACTTTTCTCCCCAATTAAATGAATGGAAAATTTAAACCACACAGCCCAATTCCAATATGCCCTATTTGTTACAAGTTTCCACTTCACTGCGTTCTTTAACTTCACAAAAGCAAACTACCCTATAAAGGAGCATAATAAAATCATAACAGTAAAAATATCGTTTTGATTTTTGGAGGGCATAAAATGCTCATTTACAGTTGGGAAAAAAAGACACTTATGTTCAGCTACAATGTCACTTTGTTTCTAAGAGAAGATAGCTTAAAGGACATAAGGGATGGTGGCATCCAGGTGGCATGTTTCAAAATTATATTTAATTTAAAGCAGTAATGCCTATTCCTTAGGTATATAAAGGATGGGTCATATCAAGGAAAGTTAATTTTTTTAAATTAAGTTGCAAAATTAGTAAAAGAAGCAAGTGCCACTGATGAATTATACACTCCTTAGTGTGGGCCAGTGATTCCCAGTGTGGCACATGTACTATGAGCAATGATTCAAGGCGGCGTGAATTCAAATACCTTTTATTTTAATGTCAGCGGCTGCGGCATATGTGTGCAGGTAGCTGGTTGGCCCTGATAGGGCAGAGAGACTGTGAACAAGGTGGGCAATGCCCAGGCACCCCACACATTCCTGCAACCGTACCCTTGTAGTCCCTTCTCCTCATAGTTTTGGGGCTTGATAGAAATTCCCGACACTAGAGTCACAGTGCTTGGCACCTGCCACCCCTCTGCTGTCCAGAACATGGTTCAGAGTGGGTAGGATCACAAGATGTCATAAAATACGGGACCAGTGGATGTACTTATGTTAAAAAAGTGAGAAATTTAGGCCAGGGATGGTGGCCCATGGCTGTAATCCCAGTACTTTGGGAGGCCGAGGTGGGTGGATCATTTGAGGTCAGGAGTTCAAGACCAGCCTGGCCAACATAGTGAAACCTCGTCTCTACTAAAAATACAAAAATTAGCTGGGCGTGGTTGCAGGCACCTGTAATCCCAGTTATTCAGGAGGCTGAGGCAGGAGAATTGCTTGAGCCCGGGAAGCAGAGGTTGCAGTGAGCCGATACCGCACCATCTCACTCCAGTCTTGGCCACAGAGCAAGACTCCATCTCAAAAATAAATAAATAAATAAATGAAAATAAATACATTTAAAAAGTGAGAAATTTAAACATTAGATATGTTTGCCGTCAGTGCATGTGACATTGTTGCTGAGAGCCATGAGGATGATGGCATGTGGGTGTGTAAGGGGTGTCTTCCAGGACTGGTATGTGGGATTCCCACTCAAAGTTGACACCATGGTAATGGGCAGAATCTTACCCACAAGCACAGCAAAGACCAAGTCCTGTTATCCTCATTCTTTGCTCTCCAACTCCAGTGTCGGGTACTGTTTGAATTAAGATGCCAGAGGCACTGCCCAGGTGAATGGCCCATGTCTTCTTGCAGGCAAGTTCTAGCCAATGCAGAGTTCCACATAGTCATGTGTGTGCTCCAGCAGGTCGTGGGGAATTGGAACACTGGGCAGGTGCATGTCAGTGGGGCAGCAGAGAGCAGGGGCCTACCCTGGAGTCCAGGTGGAACGAAACAGAGAGTTCAGCCTAAGAGGGAATGCAGTGCCCCGAATGTCAGAGAAGGCTGCTCAGTCCTTCAAGTGGCTCCAGTTCTCTGAGATCCCAACAGCCTCTGCTCCTTGGTGGGGTCATCTGAAAGACCAGTGATTAGCTCCTCCGGCGGGGGGCAGATGACTCGATGCAATGACTCAGAGTCAGACCACATGAGGACGTCCCAACAGTGGAAGAGAGTCAGGGCTTCCTTCCCTGATGCCTAAGTCTGTGGGGGACCGCACATGTTATCACCAGTAGCCGCAGCGACAAAACCCAACAGAAGCACGAAGCGTCTTTGATGTAGGTCTTTCTTTTTCTGGAGACCTTGGCACGTGAGCCATTAGGCAGCAGCTCTTGCACTGTCTCCACTTTTAGGTACACTTCGCTGGTGACCAGACACTGTCCCTCTTCTCTAGATAGGGCTAGATTGAGACAATGACAACACAACAACAACAGCAACAACCACTCCTCCCACCAAATCACACCTTGCAGGAGGCTAAGTAACAAGGTGGACTTGGACCTCCGACACCCAGCTAGGATTCCTGCGTCTGCTTTTTATAAGGCTCGTTATGACTCCTTATTCAAGCGTCTGTTCCTGGATTTCTTTGTGGATACACAAGATTAACACTCTCCACCCCGTAGTGCCATGAGGGTCAAAGTTCTGTTGTGCAAATACCTGGCACATAGGAGCAGCTCAGTAAAATGCTTCCTTATGTGATTTTTTTTTTTTTTTTTTTTAAGATAAGGATCTTGTTTTTCCCAGGCTGGCCTTGAACTCCTGGGGTAGGAGTGATCCTCTTGTCTTAGGCCTCATCTGTCTCCCTTAAAAGATTCCTTGAGGACTGGGTTGGACTTTGCTGTCCTCTGTTTAACTGGCCATAGGCTGGAGTGACCCTGTGCTTTGAGATTAAATGGACGTGAGCCCCCTATTTCCTGCCCAGGCTGTTTTCCACTCCCAAGGGGCTTCAGGGGTCTGAGTGTTGCCCCTCTGGGAGTCACCGCATGGCCATCCTCTCCCCTCAGCTCCCAGCCCTCCCTGCCTCAGGGGTTGTACTCGGCCCCATTTCTGGGTCTCTCTCCAGACCACTCACACAAGGCCAATCTACTCTAAGTCTGACTGGGGATGAGGAGGTTGATGTCATGGGAAACAGGAGCCATCTTTGTCCTTCAGAGCCCGCCCTGGACATGCCCCATTAGCCTCCTTGTCTCTCCCGTTTCTCCCTCCCCTGCCACTCGCCCTCAGGCTGTTCTCCCTTCCGTGTTTCCTGTGCAGCGATTTCTTTGTTTTGCTGCCTGTTTCTAATCGGAGATCACAAACTGGTGGGCTCCAGGAAAGAGACGTGAGCCTCACAGGTGTGCTTTCTTTGGCCCATAGCATTTGAACATTTTTGAAATAGAGGCCAATATTTAACATTTGGTTCACTGCACATGAAAACCTGGAATTCTGGTTTTTTAAAAAAAAACTTGGACAATCTGGCAACACAGACCCCTTCCTGCAGGAATCATTCTGCCCCTTTGAAGTGGCCCACTCTGTCCACTTGTGACCTGTCTTCCACACTTGTGACCTCCTTATATGGTCTGACTCTGTGGTCCAGTTGGCAAGAGTGGGCCCCTTCGAAGCGGCAGAATAATTCCTGCAGATAGGGGTCTGTGTCTGCCTGCCGCCTCACAGCAGCCAGCTGGAGATCCCCTCTTCTGCCTGGCCCCGTGGCATTTGGGCCTCACCTTGCCCAACTCAAGAGGCTAATGAAAGTATTCTCCTAAGCAAAGTTGCTGATGACAGCTGTTAGTATCGATCAGTGGCTGATCAATCAATTGATTGATCTATCTACCCACCTATTCTATCTTTCTAGCTCATCTGTCTTTTTAAAAGATACATTTGTGTTTATAGTGCTTGACACATTACCTGGCACAGAGTAGGTATTCAGTTAAGTATCTGTTAGACCAACTAGCAAATATGTTACAGATGATGAAACTCACGCCCCATTCCCAGCTTGTCATAAGGCTTGTAAGTGGGAGAGTCAGGCTCACGTCCCAACCTCCTATGGACTCTGTGGCTCTTTCTCACCTCCAGGTCAAGGTTGGGAATGGGGCTTGTCCTGCCCACAGTAGCGCCCTCCGTACGTGCTCATGCTCTCTGACACATTGCAGTGCTGGTTTTGCCCATGTAACTGTTCGGTGCTTTGTTGGCATCTTCCTGGTGCCCAATGGGCAGGTATCTCACTGTCCTTCTGTCCTTAAATCACCTTCAAGTGGGGCTCTTTGGGGAGACCTCACGCTCCTCTGAAGGGTCCACACCCCCCTTGGTGTTTATCAGAAGGGTTCTGTTCCTTGACTGGCGTATCCTGATCTTTTCCTGATCCTTGTTTCCATTGATTTATTCTAGAGTTTGGCCACAACAACTACCCCACCATTGATGGGACGTTCACTACAGGCCACAGACTTCATAAGCACCCTCCCTCCCAGTTGACCTTGACAGCAGCTCTCTGAGGTGGGCACTAGGCAGAAGTCAGGCAGGTGGTCTAATTCCATGGTGAATCAGAGGCAGAGCCAGGATGTCATCTCAACCTTGCCCTTAGCCTCCAGAGGAGGGCAAAGTACGCCCCGGTGCTAAATCAGGTCTGTTTTTTTGTGCAGCCAGTAAGGTAAGAATGGCTTTTACCTTTTTATATAGTGGGGAAAAAGGCAGAAGAAGAATATTGCACAATACATGACAATTATATGACATTCACATTTCAGTGTCCGTAAAGAACGTTTTCTTAGAATACAGCCATGCCTACTTGTTTACATATTGTCTGTGGATGATTTTGAGCAAAATCAGCTGGGTGGAGTAGGTGCACAACTGAGACTGCATGGTCCACCAAGACTGAACTATTAACCATTTAACTCTTTGTAGAAAAAGCTTGCCCACCCCTGCTCTAGACGGCTGGGGCCCCAGCATCCAGGCTGTGGGGCTCATAGAACCAGAGGCTCTCCAGAGACTGGCCTGAAATCCTGGAGCAGACTAAGCCTGGGGAGGCTGGGCTGGGATCTGCCTGGTCCCTGGGGAAGAGCAGGATTGGGTGTGGAGATGAGAACGTGGAACGTATTACAGCACAAGCAGGTGCTGTGTGTTTCACCACTTGTCCTTGGCCAGCAGTCTCTCAATCGACCCCAAAACACTTACTGACCGCCAACTGGGTACAAGGCCTTGACCTAGACCACGCTGTGGCAAAAAGATCAATGAGTCAAGACAGTCGCCATCTTGCTCTGAGGCACAGGGTCAGGGCGTATCTCAGATGGGCAGGTTGTTCTGATGGTACAGCCAGCTCAGCACTAATTTGCATGCTTTGTGCTTGCATGGAATGCAAACTCTTATTTTAGTACATTATTAGGGGGAGAGGGAGTGAGAGAGAGAAGTAAATCAGAGGTTAAAGGGAAACCACACCCTCTTTTCTTCACCTGCAAACACATGTACACACAAACACCACCAGGAGTCGTGTGGACATGGAATTACAGTCATGTGTTGCTTAACAACGGGGATATATCCTGAGAAATGCATCATTAGGCAAAATGTTGACATTGTGTGAACATCATCAAGTGTGCTTATACAGACGGGTACAGCCTACTCTGCACCTAGGCCAGACGGTACAGCCTCGTGCTCCTAGGCTCTGTGAAATTCGAAAATTTGAGACACGTCTCAGTTAGTTTAGAAAGTTTATTTTGCCAGGGTTGAGGATGTGCCCGTGACACAGTCTCAGGACGTCCTGATGACACATGCCCATGGTGGTCAGGGCACAGCTTGGTTTTATACATTTCGGGAGCCATGAGACATCAATTAATATATGTAAGAAGTACATTGGTGTGTCTGGAAAGGTGGGACAACTTGAGGCAAAGGCAGGAAGACTGGAAGCGCGGAGGGAGCTTCCAGGTCTCAGACAGGTGATACACAAATGGTTACATTCTTTTGAGTTTCTGATTCGCCTTTCCAAAGGAGACGAATCAGATATGCGTCTACCTCAGTGAGCAGAGGAGTGACTGGGGGTAGAATGGGAGGCAGGTTTGCCCTGAGCAGTTCCTGGCTGGGGTTTTCCGGAGTGATTTTGGGAGCCCGAGATACTTTCCTTTCACAGCTACAAACCCATACGGCAACTTACTCTACTGAATACTGTGTGAACTGTAACACAATGGCGAGTATTTGTGCAACAGGAATTTTTCAGCTCTGTGAGAATCTCATGGGAGCACCATCCTGTATAAGGTCTGTCATTGACTGAAATATCATTATGCGGTGCAATACTGTCATTGAATCCAGGAGTGGGAAGGACGTTAAATTATGTAGTATGGCACTTAACAAACTTTAATGTGTGCACGAACCACCTGGAGAATCTGGTTAAGCTGTGGCTTCTGAATGATAGGTGTGGGGTGGGCCTGAGATTGTGCATTTCCAGCAAGCCTCCAGGTGATCCTGGCGCCACTGGTCCAAGGACCACAGTTGGAGTAAGCAGGCCCTAGCACTGTGCTTCCCTAAGTGTGGGTTTGAAGCCAGCAGCAGCTGCAGCTTGTGGGGACTCATTAGAAATGCAAATACTCAGGCCCCATCGCAGACCCATGGAGCAGACTCTGGGGGTGGAGCCCTGCAATTTGGTTTCAGCAAACCCTGCAGGTGATTCGGAGGCATCTGGAGTTTTGGAACTGCTGCCCTAGTCTCTTCTATGTCCTTCCCTTGCCCCCATCTCTTTCCCTCCATTCAGAAGTCAGCCGGGCTTCCTGCCATCACTTGAGAGAATCATTAACCATTCTTTGATACCTAAATCCCTGAGGCCTCTCACCTGGAGCAGGTGAGGGGGGTTGCCCTCAGGAGAAGCAGCTCAATTATAAGCTGATGCCTGCAATCTGGAACTTCTGCCAGGGTAATTTTCCACTCAGGGGCTTGTTTTTGAAAGAACTGTTTGCTTTCTCTGTCCACAGTGTCTTAGTATGCAGGCCCTGTTGCTCCCGCGGGAGGGAGTCACGTGGGCCATGCTGGTGCACCCGTCTCAGTGGCACTGGCAGGCCTGCCTGGCCGGGGAGCTGCACCCACCAGGGGCCTCCAGAGGCGTCTCATAAGCCAGAATCTTATATTTAAGTCACGCCATTCCAAACCTGCCCTTCCCAATTTTGTGATTCTCTATTTAAATATTTTTGTGTGATGCAACAATAAGAGAAACAATTTTATCTTTAATGAAAGCACAAATTACATGTTTTGGATAGTAGAAAATTATGGCAGAGATAAAATGTTGGTTTCCTAGGAACATAGCTAAAGCCTCTTACTATGGAGTGAGAAAGTGAACCTCAAACCTACTGAGGAGTGTGTATTTGTACTGCTGATTCCTAATATAAGAATATTACATTTTTATTTTCATGAAAGGTTTTAATTAATAAATTTGACCTTGTATTAGCAGGTGGAGCTTTGGGATTACGGAAGCCCGTATTTTGACTTCTGCCTCTTAAATAAATGAAGCTTTAAAAATGTCGAGAGTAATACTAAAATAGAATGTAGTTAGATTTCACAGTGACTATAATTGTGATTGCGATTAGATGACTGTAACGATACGAAAGACACATTATCTTTATAATTTATGATCCTCCTGGACCAAACTCAACATCTTAAAAATGCAACATTTCAGTACCATCTGGGAGATTTGCCCAACAAAATTATGGATAAACAAAGTTCTTTATTGACTCTCTGAGATCCAAGTGGAATCAATTATACATTATTGTTGTCTTTGTCGGCACTGCAAAGTATAATACAGCTAAAGACCCACATTCCATAAATCATCTAAGTGTAATTTCCCAAGGGGCTAAGTTTTGTATGGAAACAAAGCGTTGTTTGTATTTTCTGCTTAGATTTTTTCGATCATATTCATAGTGGGAGTCGATCCATTTTCCCCGGGCTCCCCAGTGAGCTTCGTGAGGCTTGCTGAATGTGGTGTAAAGTGTTGCCCTGGAGGTTTCAGACCAGTGGGTGTCTGGAGAAGGGAGGTGGATTCGGCTGATTACAATTAAAGCTACAGCTTTTCAATTCCATGATTTTCACTTTAGTACACCCTCAAAATCAAAATGCTGAGAAGCTGGTATTTTGCAACCTATGCTGCACAGTTATTTGGGATTATGACCTTAACCCAGCAGTGAAAGATGCACTGAGCTGTATGTCCCTAAAGAAAAAATGACTGTATTTCAGAAAATATGGGGAAAATACCCCCAGTAAAACCCAGACCGTGGGAGCCTAGAATATGCATTGTATCATCCTGTGGATGTCTATCAGTGTTTATGAGGGAAGATACTCTGTGTCTACAGTGTGCCTGCATTTAAAACACAATCACAGGCCAGGCGCAGTGGCTCATGCCTGTAATCCCAGGACTCTGGGAGGCTGACGCAGGCAGATCACCAGGAGGACCAGCCTGGCCAACACGGTGAAACCCCGTCTCTACTAAAAATACAAAAATTAGCCAGGTGTGGTGGTGCACACCTGTATTCCCAGCTACTCAGGAGGCTGAGACAGGAGAATTGCTTGAAACCGGGAGGCAGAGGTTGTAGTGAACTGAGATCATGCCACTGCATTTCAGCCTGGGTGACAAGAGTGAAACTCCATCTCAAAAATAAATAAATAAAGTAAAACACAATCACAGCCCTTATCTCAAAGGAAGAGGCAATACCAAGGGGGAGACAGATGTTTCTGTTGAGCGCAAACGGAGAAGAATGTGACTGCGACGGGGTGCAAGAACTCTGGTGAGTTCCTTCTCATCTTGCCCTCTCTCAGAAGCTCGGCCTGTGGTTCATTTGGCCTCAGGAAGAGGTGAGGAGCTGGTTGATCTGGGATGGCCATTTAATAGCCCTTGAAGCCACTATAGTGTTGCTCTAGATTCAGTTGGGAGCTGGCTTCTTGGCTGGTCTTCTGTCTGCCATCTTTTGACATCTTCTGCCTCCCATCTTTAATATGTTCATTCCGCCAATTTCCTGAGCCTCCAGTAAGAGCCCACGCTGGGCTTACCACAGGGCTGTCATTGTCAACAGCTGGCCAGGCATTAGAAACAGTGAGCGAGTTCACGGTAAGAAACCCCATGAGGATGCAGAGATTCTCCACTGATGTGAGCCAGAGGCTTGAGGGATGAGAAGACAGGAGTCAGGCAAGTAGGGGAAGGAGTGGATGAGGCTTATGCCAGGCCTTGAATTGAGAGTTCAGAAGGAAACTGTGGAAGATTGAGTGTCGGAGGGTGAAAAGAAGGACTCTGGAATCAAAGCCTGGGATGTTGGCAGAAAGAGATCAGGTAGGGCCTTAGAAATCCTTATGGGAGTCCACCTTTATGCTGAGATGCTGTGGAACCTCTATGGGTTTATTTCAAGTGCAGCAGCAATGAAGTCAGGTTTGCAATCTAGAATTCTCCCTTTAGCTGCAGTGCAGAGAATGGGTGGGGTGGAGGAGCACTTAGAAAGTAGCCATCACCATCACTGCCCGAGAGAGGCTGATGAGTTCAACAGGCAGTTCCAATAGAAAGGAAGATTCCAGACATGTGGGTGCATGTTTGTGATATTTGACTTAAATGAGATTCTCAAGTATAGACGTGCTCTTTGAAGGGATGTGGGGCCAGGCTGGGGCGCAGTGACTCACGCCTGTAATCCCAGCACTTTGGGAGGCCGAGGCGGGTGGATCACGAGGTCAGGAGATAGAGACCATCCTGGCTAACACGGTGAAACCCCGTCTCAAAAAAAAAAAAACCCAAAAAACAAAAAACAAAAAAATTAGCCGGGCATGGTGGCAGGCACCTGTAGTCCCAGCTACTCGGGAGGCTGAGGTAGGAGAATGGCGTGAACCTGGGAGGTAGAGCTTGCAGTGAGCTGAGATCGTGCCACTGCACTCCAGCCTGGGCGACAGAGCAAGACTCCATCTCAAAAAAAAAAAAAAAAAGAAAGGATGTGGGGCCAATGCTGGAATCTCTGTTTTCCCAATGGGCAGTCCTTCACCTTTCCTTCCTGAACATGTCCTCCTTTCCTGCAGTGATTTCGGATGGTGCTGACTGCCATGCCAGCCTTGGGGCTACAAGACACATCCTTATCTTCTCAAGGTTACCATCTCAGCCAGCAGCATCTCCTTGCTCCCTTTGCAAGGGGAGACACCAGGACCCCTGCCCTGTATGGCCCGGGGGGAGTAAGGGGAAAGGGTTCTTCATGCCCAGGGTATGGTTCCAACAGGGTGTCCGTCTTTCCCTTCAGGACCTCACACACTTCTGTCTGCCCTGGACCTGTATGGTCAACCAGGTGAGTAAGCCTCGCTCCGTGGGCACCCCAGAGCCTGCTGATGGCCCAGAACAGCACCTCGTCTGTTGGGAGGCTGCCTCCAGTCTGGTTCTTCAAGTCCGAAGTCACTGTGCTTAGACAAGGGAACAGCTTTTTCTCTGGGGGAAGGACACTGCATCCACTCGGTGTTGCCTCATCACGTGAGAGAAAACTGCAAGGGGGAAGGACTCACTGCCCACAATCCAGGAGAGAGCCGCCGTTGGGAGTGAGTGCCTGGAGAAGAGGCTGTTCCTGGGTCCAGAGTGGATTCCACAGCTCAGAGGTGTGTGTTTGCGCGCGCGCGTGTGTGTGTGTGTGTGTGTGGTGTGATATGTCAATATTTTGTTTTAAGACCAAGAATATCCAGAATTGTTTTTTGGCCCATAGAAAGCATCCAGTAAGTGTTTGTTATTATTTTTATTATATGATTCTTATCAATAGTAATACTGTTAGGCCCATAATAGATGCCTGACACATATTTGCTAAATATTTGAGCATTAGGCAAAGGAGACTTGTGCTTATTGATATAAATTTGTGACTTAATAGTTTACTTTGGAGCAAGAAAGCATTTTAGTGAGGGATTTTTCTCTTGGTGAAGTGCTATATTCTAGTAAAGATTTTAATCTTCTTCCAGCCTTTCAAATAAGATAGTCATAGGGAATCATGGATACTTGATATTATTGGTGCTGCACTATTGCAGTTCACCAAACAGTTCTGAGCTTCCTGAATACCTAGTAAATAAGGAAAGCCATAGTTTATACATGCCAGCCTTAGGGCTACAAGACACATCCTTATCTTCTCAAGGTTACCATCTCAGCCAGCAGCATCTCCTTGCTCCCTTTGCAAGGGCAGATACCAGGACCCCTTCCCTCTATGGCCTGGTGGGAATAAGGGGAATGGTTTCTTCATCCCCAGGGGGAAGAAACGGCCCTATGATAGGTGAGGCTGACACCAGAAGAGAAATGAGCTCTCACTCTCTTTTTTTTCTCTCCCCCACCCTCTTCTACCATGTGGAGGATCTATAGATAATGAAGCCATTCTCTGATACTGAGAAATTCTCAAGCCCAAGAAAGGGCTTTGCAAGAAACAAAAAGTCTGGCTGCCAAGGAACTCCTTTACTGAACGGCAATCCAATATCGTACCCTCAACTTTTACCAGGTATCACTGTGAAAAGCATTCCCAGGAAGAAGGTCTTTATTCCTTCCAAAATGGCCCCCAATCCATCATTCATTAGGAAATTCCCAGTCTCCTGTGTGTATCCACAGGGCAAATTTCTCTGTGCATAGAGGGTTAAAGTTTCTTTTTCAGAGAACCATTAAACTTCCTCTCACTAAACACTAAAAACTATGTAAACTATGACTTTCCGTATTTACTAGGTATTCAGGAAGCTCAAAACTATATTTGGTGAACTGCAATAGTGCAGCACCAATAATTATCATTAGCATCCTATTTCTGACATATTAGCAAGTGATTTTGCATATGGCTTCTAACTGAATC
Source organism: Theropithecus gelada (assembly GCF_003255815.1). NCBI lineage: Eukaryota > Metazoa > Chordata > Mammalia > Primates > Cercopithecidae > Theropithecus > Theropithecus gelada. Next base: position 123,397,866 of record NC_037677.1, on the reverse strand, counting down.
CTTACAGCATTGCTGCAAGAACAATACTATTATTATCCCCATTTTACAGATGGGAAGTAAAGGCTTAGGTGAATTTATTCATGTGTAAAATATTCCACAGCTGATGAGAGTTAACATTGACCAAGAATCTGGGAATCATGCTCTCTTCCTTTCTCTACTTGGCTTCTCTATGCTGGGAGCTCCAGAGACACTGGGGCAGAGTGGGGTGTCCTTAATAACTAAGAACAGAATCTTAAAAATTAAATCCAATCTATTCTGAGCTATCATAGGAACTATGCCTGGAAACATTGTTTAAAATATATACTGCTACAGAACCATGGGGTGGAGAAGAAAGAAAAAAGTAAAAATAATAAAATAAAAAAAATACACTGAAATCCTTAAATTCACCATGTTTACATAAATGCAGCTTCCTGCTAAAGATTTATAGGTTCCGTGTGAAGACTATTTCTGAAAGTTAGCAACTCTGAATCATTCTTACCACGTTAAGAATGTATATTCTGAGATCCAGATTGAATGAATGAGGGAGATCTAAGTGTTTTATTCCATGTGCTGGGGGAGATGTACATTTAGTTCAATTTGATAGGTCGTAATAGAGGCCCTGCTACGTATGGAGCTAAGCAGGAAACACACAATGACTGATCTATGGCCTGTCTATGTATCTTACACGATTTAACACAGATAGCAAGAGAAATACCCAACTCACTACTAGGTGAGGCGGGTAATGAGAAGTGCTCTCCGTGGGGAAGGGGAAGGAAGCGAGGGCCACATAGATCGTCTCTCATTAGAACTCATGGGAACCCTTCCAGGTGGGCCTGCTTTATATACAGGAAATCTAAGGAACTGACCGGAGCTCACATAGTGAACACAAATCACGACTAGGATTCAGACTCTTCTGGGAAGGTCCCAGCACTTTCCAGGACACCATAAACCTCCAGATACTTCTATGATTTTGTCAAGAAGCTACCAGGTGTTAACACATGTAGAAAATCAGGTGTGGACACAGGGAGAATGGGGGGAGTGCGGACACAGGGAGAATGGGTGGATTGCAAAAATGTCTCTCTGAAGGGAGTCACGTGGTCTCCGCATTTTGAAGGATGATCAGCTTTCAACAGACTCCCTGGTGAGGTGGCATTTTTGCAGAGAGAAAAGCAGAAGCAAGAAGGTAGCGACAGGAAAGCCTGGGATGCTGCTAGGAAGTGATACCTAATAATAGGAAATGAGGCAGAACAGGTAGTTCTATGTCCTGGGGTGGACCCCTAAGGACACGCATACTGGAATCAGGCCAGCATGAGTCTGCATCCTGGTCCTGACTTTAGTTAACACTGTGACTGGGTGGTAAGAACCATGTCAGGAAAGCATTTATTACAGTACTACCTAGCACATAGTGAGTACTCAGTAAACAGTAGCCACGTGGTACTAGACCCTTGTCAAGTAAAGGGGAGCATTTCAGCGTTCTGGGAGCAGGAAAGGACTTGATGTATGCTACTAGGCTTCCAGGTTTCAGAAATCTATGTGGTCTGACCCTTGAGAGAGCTAACTCTTCTTTTAAAAAAATGCTATTTGTCTTGGTTTGTTTAGTGCTGCTATAACAGAATCCCACAGATGAGTAATTTGTTATGAATAGAAATACATTGGCTTATGGTTCTGAAGGCTGGGAAGTCCAAGTTCAAGGGGCTAGCATCTGGTGAGTGTCTTCTAGCTGCCTCACAGCATGGCAGAAGGGCAAAGAGAGGGCAAAAGACAAAGAAGGGGCCAAACTCATCCTTTTATAAGGAATCCACTGCTGCAATTACAACATTAATCCATTCACTAGGGCAGTGTCCCCATAACCCAAACATTAGAACCTATCTCCCCACATGCTGGGGATCAAGTTTCATTAGGACCTACCTCCCCACACATTGGGGATCAAGTTTCCAGCACATGAACTTTGGGGAACTCATTCAAACTATAGCGCTATTAGTTTATTTTTTTCTTATAAAGCTTCATTCTTGTTCACCGTCATTGAGAGATGGCCATAGCATAGTGAAAAAACGGCACATGATGTTTAATTTGTTTTGTGATTGTTGCCTATCTCCAAATTGGTGTTTTGTCAACATTTCAAAATAAAAAGCAGGCAGAAATTGCTGAGTTAAAAAAATGGTTTTGAATGTCAGCTTATTTAAAGAGGGCTGACATGTTAGATCATAATGGTTGCAGACTCCCCTTAGCTTCCTTTGGGGAGTAGCAGTTCTGTTCTTGTAACTAAGAATGCTCACATTCTCCAGAATGTCCTACATCTCTCTCCACTTAGCATGATTATAACTAATAATTAAAACAACTGTTTCCTTCCTCCCAAGTTTTTATTTGATTTTATAAAACTAAGAGAAAGGGGGAGGAAAAGGGCCATAATTCATAATTCTTTCAAAAATTTATCTTTTTAATGGACAAATAATAATTACACATATTCATGGGGTACATAGGGATGTTTTGATACATCTAATGTATAGTGATCAGATCAGGGTAATTAGCATATCTATCATGTCAAACATTTATCGTTTCTTTGTGTTAGGAATGTTCAAAATCCTTCTAACCATTTGAAACTATAAGATATATTGTTGCTAACTATAAAATATATTATTGTGACACTGCAGTAGTAGAGAACACTAGAACTTATTCCTCCTACCTAGCTGCAATTTTATATCGTTCAATATAAGTCACTCTCTATATACCCCTTCCTTCCTACTCTTTTAAGCCTCTAGTATCCTCTGTTCTACTTTTTACCTCTATGAGATCAGCTTTTTAAAGGTTCCACATATGAGTGAAAACATGCAGTGTTTAACTTTCTGTTCCTGGCTTATTTCACTTAACGTAATGTCCTCCAGTTCCATCCATGTTGCTGCAAATGATAGGATTTCATTTTTTAAAAAATGAATGAATAGTAATTCATTATGTATATATACCACAATTATTTTATCCATTCATGTGTTGTTAGACACCTAGGTTGATCTCATATCTTGGCTATTGTGAATAGCACTGTAATAAATATGGGAGTGCAGATGTGTCACTCATACAATGATTGCCTTTCCTTTGAATAAATTCCCAGTAGTGAAATTGCTGGATTATGTGTCAGTTCCATTTGTAGTTTTTTGAGGAAACTCCATACTGTTCTCCATAGTTGCTATACTAGTTTACAGTTGCACTAACAGTGTATGAGAGTTCCTTTTTCTCCACATCCTCATGAATATTTATTTTTTGTTTTTGGATAATTGCCATCCTAACCAGGGTGAGATGATACCTGATTGTGGTTTTGTTTTGGATTTCCCTGATGATTAGTGGCATTGAACATATTTTCATGTATTTGTTAGCCATTTGTATGTCTTCTTTTGAGAAATGCCTGTTCAGATCGTTTGCCCATTTTTAAATCAGATTGTTTGATTTTATGCTGTTAAGATGTTTAAGTTCCTTGTATTTTTTGAATATTAATCCCCTATTGGATGAATGGTTTTCAAATAGTTTTTCTATTCTGTAGGTTGTCTTTTCACTCTGTTGATTGGTTCCTTTGCTGCTCCGAAGCCTTTTAGTTTGATATATTCCCATTTATTTATGTTTGCTTTTGTTGCCTGTGTTTTTAAGGTCTTATTTATAATATCTTTTCTCAGACCAATGTCTTGAAGCATTTCTCCTATGTTTTATTCTAGTAGTTTTATCATTTTTGGTCTTACATCTAGGTCTTTGATCAACTTTGAGTTGATTTTTGTACAGCGTAAGAGGTGGGCATCTAGTTTAATTCTTCTGCATATGGATATCTAGTTTCCACAGTATAATTTGTTGAAGAAGCTGTCCTTTCTCCAGTGAGTGTTCTTGGAAACTTTGCCAAAAATCTGTTGGCTGTGGATATGTGGGTTAATTTCTGGGTTCTTTATTCTTTTCCATTTGTCTAGGTATATGTTTTTATGCCAGTACTATGCTGTGCTTGTTACTACTACAGTTTTGTAGTGTATTTTGAGGTCTGGGAGTGTGATACCTCTAGCTTTTTTCTTTTTGTTCAGGATTGGTTTGGCTATTTGGAGTCTTTGTGGTTCCATACACATTTTAGGACTTTTTTCTTCTATTTCTGTAAGGAATAGCATTGATATTTTGATAGGATTTGCATTGAATCTGTAGATTGCTTTGGGTAGTATTGCCATTTTAACACTATTCATTCTTCCAATCCGTGAGTATTGGATGTCTTTCCATCTGTTTGTGTCCTCTTCAATTTTTAAAATCAGTGTTTTGTCATCTTTCTTGTAGAGGTTATTCACCTCCTTGGTTAAATTTATTCCTAGGTATTTTATATTACTTTTTGTAGCTATTGTAAATGGGATTGCTTTCTTGATTTCTTTTTTCAGCTAGTTTGTTGTTCATGTATAGAAATGCTACTGATTTTGTTAATTTTGCATCCTGCAGCTTTATTGAATTTGTTTATCATTTCTAAGTGTTTTCTTGGTAGAGCCTTCAGTTTTTTTTTAATGTATAATATTGTATTGTATTCTTGGCAAACAGGGACAATTCGATTTCCTCCTTGCCATTTTGGATGTTGTTTATTTCCTTCTCTTGCCTAATTGCTCTGGCTAGAACATCCAGTACTATGTTGAATAACAGTGATGAGAGTGGGCATCCTTGACTTATTCCAGTTCTTATAAAAGCTTTTCTCCATCAGTAAGATGTTAGCTGTGCGTTTGTCATACTTGGATTTTATTATGTTGAGTCACTTTTCTTCTAAACCTAATTTATCAAGTTTTTTTTTTTTTTATCATGAAAGGATGTTGAATTTTAAGAAAATATTTTCTGTATCTATTGAGATGATCATATGGTTTTGTTCTTTATTCCATTAATGTGATCTATATATTCCATTAATGATTTGCATATGTTGAACCATTCTTGCATTCCTGGGATAAATACCATTTTGTCCTGGTGTGTTATCTTTTTGATGTGTTGTTGGATTTGGTTTTCTAGTATTTTGTTTAGGATTTTTGCGTTTATATTCATTAGGGATATTGACCTGTAGTTTTCTTTATTTGTTATGCCCTTGTCTGATTTTGGTATTATACTGACTTCATAGAATGAGTTAGGAAGAATTCCCTCTATTTCAATATTTTGGAATTGTTTGAAAATAATTGGTATTAATTCTTCTTTAAGGGTTTGATAGAAATCAGTGATGAATCTGTTGATCCTGGACTTTTCTTTGTTGTAAGACTTTTTGTTACTGATTCAATTTCATTACTTGTTGTTGGTCTTTTCAGGTTTTCTATTTCTTCTTGGTTCAATCTTGGTAGGTTGTATGTGTCCAGGAATTTATTTATTTCCTCTAGGTTTTCAAATTTATTGGCATATGGTTGTTCACAGTAATTGCTAATGATCCTTTGTATTTCTGTGGTATCCATTGTGATAACTCCTTTTTCATTTCTGATTTCATTTATTTGGATTTCCTCCAGTTATCTTAATCTAGATAATGATTTGTCAATTTTGCTTATCTTTTTTAAAAATCAACTTTTTGTTTGGTTGATCTGTTGTATTTTTGAGTCTCAATTCATTTGTTTCTGCTCTGATTTGTATTATTTCTTTCCTTTTGTTAATTTTGAATTTCGTTTGTTCTTGCTTTCTAGTGTTTATTAATTTTGAGTTTGGATGGTTCTTCCTTTTCTATCTAGGTCCTTGAGGTGCATCATTAGATTGTTTATTTGAAATCTTTCTAGGTTTTTTTTTTTTTTTTATGTAGGTTGCTGTAAACTTGCCTCTTAATACTGTTTTGCTCTGTCCTGTAGGTTTTTGTATATTGTGTTTCTATTTTGTCTTGAGGAATTTTAAAATTTCATTCTTAATTTTGTTCTTCATCCATTAGTCAGTCAGGAGCCTGTTGTTTAATTTCCATGAATTTGTGTAGTTTTAAAACTTCTCTTGTTACTGATGTCTAGTTTTATTCCATTGGGGTCAGATAATATACCTGATGTGATTTAATTTTTAAAAATATTTTGACACTTGTTTTGTGTTCTAACATATGGTCAATTCTGGAGAATGTTACACGTATTGATTTAAAAAATGTGTATTCTACAACTGTTGGGTGAAATGTTCATAAATGTCTTTTAAGTCCATTTGGTCTATGGTGAAGTTTAAATTCAATGTTTTTTGTTGGTTTTCTGTCTAGGCGATCTGTCTAATGCTGAGAGTGGGGTGTTAAAGTCCCCAAGTCTTACTGTATTGGAGTCTATCTCTCCCTGTAGATCTAATAATGTTTGCTTTACATATGTGGGTGCTTCATTGTTGGATGCATATGTATTTATAATTGTTACACTCTCTTGCTGAATTGATCTTTTTATTATTATATAGTATCCTTCTTTGTCTCTTTTAAATAGCTTTTAACTTGAAGTCTGTTTTGTTCAATATAAGTAGAGCTATTTCTGCTTACTTTTGGTTTTTGTTTGCATGGAATATCTTTTTCCAACCTTCACTTTCAGTCTATATGTGTCTTTACAGGTGATGTGAATTTCTTGCAGGCAGCATATAGTTGGGTCCTTTAAAAATCCATTCAGCCAATCTATGTCATTTAAATAAGCAATTTAATCCATTTACATTCAAGGTTATTATTGATAGGTGAGAACTTACTCCTGTCATTTTATTGATTGTTCTGTGGTTGTTTTGTATATCCCTTGTTTCTTACTTCCTTTTCTATTTTTATTTTAAATTAAAATTAAAATTAATTTTTTTTGAGACACAGTTTCACTCTGTTGCTCAGGCTGAATGCAGTGGTGTGATCTGAGCTCACTGCAACCTCTGCCTCCTGGGTTTAAGTGATTCTTGTGTCTCAGGCTCCTGACCTCCTATTGTTTATTTTTGTGGCTGACTGACTTTCTGCAGTGACAGGTTTGATTTCTTTTTCTTCCTCCTTTGTATATTGGCTCTACTAGTCAGTTTTTTAGTTTTGCATGTTTTCATGATGATCATCATTGTCTTTTCAGTTCCAGATGTAGGACTCCCTTCAACATTTCCTTGAAGAATTTCCTTGGTTTTTGCTTCTCTGTGGAATATTTTATTTGTCCTTCATTTTTGGAGGATAGATTTCTTGAGTATAATATTCTTGGCTGGCAGGTGTTTTTTTTTTTCATTTAGTATTCTACATATATAATCCCATTCTATCCTGGCCAGTAAGGGTTTTACTGATAAATCTGATGTTAGTCTAATGGGATTCTCTTATACGTAATTGACATGTTTTCCTTGCTGCTTTTAGAATTCTTTCTTTCTTTTTGACTTTTGACAATTTGACTATAATGTGCCTCAGACAGACTCTGTTTGGGTTGTATCTATTTGGAATTCTTTATGCTTCCTAGACCTGGATATCCATATATCTCTCAAGACTTGGGAAGCTTTCTGCTATTATTTCATTAAATGTGTTTTTTCTTACCTTTTCCTTTTTCTTCTTGTTCTGCAATGACCATAATATGAATGTTTGTTTGCATAATGATGTCCCATAAATTGTCAGCTTTCTTTATAATTTTTTATTCTTTTCTTTTTGTCTGCCTGTGCTATTTCACAAGACTTGTCTTTAAGTTCAGAAATTCTTCTGCTTGGTCTCATCTGTTGTTGAAGCTGTTGATTGTATTTTTAATTTTACTCATTGAATTCTTCAGTTCTAGGATTTCTGTTTTTATATCTATTGCTTTGTTGAATTTCTCATTCAAATCATGGATTGTTTTTCTGATTTAATTGAATTGTCTATGTTCCCTTTATCTTACTATGTGTCCCTAAGATTATTATTTTGAATTCTTTCTCTGGCATTTCATGTATTTCCTTGTGATTTGGGTCCATTGCTGGAGAATTATTGTTTTCCTTTGAAGGTGGCTTTTTTGTTGTTGCTTTTTCATGGTTAATGTGTCCCTGTGTTGACTTCTATGCTTCTAGTGGAAGAGTCACCTCTTCCAATTTTATGAGTGGGTTTTATAGGAAAAGATTTATTTATCTGAATGGGTCTTGGGGTGTTAGTTTGCAGTGGTGCATTCACCTTTGTTCTAGGTGTACACAGTAGTGTTGTCTCTGTATAGTTTCTTCGATTGTAATACACATTAATGGTGTTTGCAAGTTTCTCAGTGGCTTAGGCTGATAGAGTTTGTAGTGATGGTGGTGTGGCTTTGCCAGAGATGGGCTCACCAGGCTATTTCTCAGGTCAACAGGTCAAGAGTACATGTGTGCACATGATGGGTTGGCCAACTTAGGATCTGGTTCACTTAGGGTGAGGACACAGACCTGTTACTGTGGCAGGAAGCACAGGCACAGAGTTGCTTGGATGTCCCTGGTGTGGGTGTGTGCCAGGAGTGGCCCATGGGCTGTTTCTCAGGTCTTGGATGCAAGCACACAGCTTCTTGGCCAGCCTAAGGGTGTGTCTGCTGCAGGTGGCCCATGGGGCTATTCTCAGGTTTGGGACATGGACACAGGGCTGCTAGGCTGGCCTGGGGGCATGTCTGCTCATGGCAGGCACAGAATGATTCCTCAGACCAGTGATAGGCACAGAGCGATTTCTCAGGCTCAGTATGCAGGTGCAGGGCTGCTTGGCCAGCCTGCAGCATGTCCACCAGGGGTGGGCCATGGGGCTGTCTCTCAGGTCCTTATTGGGGGAACAGGGCCATTGGGCAGGCCATGTCTTGTCTGTGGTGTTGGAGCACTTTGGGGCTGTTTTGAAAATCCTGAGCATGGGAATATAACTATCCTCCTGGCTCTGGGGCATATCAGCTGCTCAGAGGCTCAGGGGCCTCTCTTGCTTGGGAGAGAGCATGCAGTGGCTTGGCTGGCTCAAGAGCATGTTCTCTCTAGGTAGGACTGGCAGACTGTTCGTCTGGCTGGTAGTGTGGTGGTGGAGGTTAGTTCCCCTGCTTTGCAAAACCAGAGTCATAGCCAATCCTGGGCCCAAGCTCTGTGCAGCTAGGATTGTAGCATCCAGCTACTTGTGTGGGCTTGGTGGAATGAAGACAGAGCCCTAGTACTCCAGAGGTGCACTGGCCTCCAGAGTAGGGTGTGCCCTAAAAGTGACTCTGGTCTCAAGGTGGTGCTGTGCTATAGTAGCTTGGTTCACAGGAGTGGGTTGGAATGGGGAATGCATACCTTGTGCTCCTAATCTAGGGCAGTGTGGCTGTGTGAATTCCCAGCAGTTCTCCAAACTGGGTATAAGGATTGTGAGGACCACGGAGATTCTTGTAAGCACAGTAGGTATTTGTGGTGGCAAGGAGGGTTGGTGGGAGTTTTCTACTTGCTTTCTTCACAATGGGAAGGCCCTTCTGACCCCAGGCAGATCTGATCCAGGCAGAGGATATGGGGCTCCGTGTTGCCCTCCTGCACTTCCAGTCACCATGGGTGCATCTCTACTCTTCTGCTGTATGTCAGCACTCTCCCTTAGCTGTTTACTAATTGCCTTGGTTCTTGTTTGGGGTAGTGAATGCCAGGTGTCTCTAGTAGCCATTTTTCTTCCATAATTTATAATCTGAAGCATTGTTTTTGTTTTGGGGTCTTTGTACATTTGCACATTTATTTTGGTACAGTTGTAAATCCCTGCCTAGAGTAGGGCCAGGTTCATGAACACAGTCACCATGTCACTATGATTAATTGCATGTTTCCCAATTGCTAGGCATTGTGCTGAGGGCTTTATTTTCTCTATAGAAAGTGTAACAAAGGTTGGAGCTAGAGAGCTGAAGTTAGGCACCATGCGTTCAAATCCCTGCTCCTTCTTCCACTAACTCTTTTCTATAGAGATAAACAAATATGACAAGTGACTTTTACTGCATAATCCACTGTGCCGGCTGTAGGTTAAATGCTTCCATACATCCCTTATTTATGAAACACCTTTATCAAGTATGTGGCATTTTCATTTCCATTTTATAGAATAGCGAGGACTTCGAGCAATAAATAGCTTGTCCAGGGTTACACAGCTAAGCACATTGTTAGCATTTGTCTTGTATGAATTTGGAATCAATCTGTTGCAAACAGGGCATGGACATTTGAATTAATAAATAAATAAAGGTCATTCCAGAAACATGTGTTTTTCTGATTCTTAAAAGTAAAGCCATAAAGACACATTTAAAAGTCATTAGATGTGTTGGATTTCAGAAAGCTCCAAAACATCTTTCTACTCTTTGAACTCATCACAGAAATAGATATTTAGAAGAGTGTTAAAATTCGTGGAAAAAATCCCTAGTTGATTTGTATTTAATGGGAAAGGCATGTATGTGAGAGGAAATAAGAATTTTAACAAGTCCCCTGTGGAGAGCAGATCCATCCATTATGTAACACAATTTGTCATGACTTCATGCTATGGTTTGCATGTCCCCTCCAAAACTCATGCTAAAATTTACTTGCCATTTTAACAGTATTAAGAGGCGGGACCCACAATGTAGAATCAGGTGGACATCCACCTTCTGGCCTGGTCTCCTTGTTGCTTTTTGACAACTGCAACTGCAATCTTGAGCCCCTCACGGTCCAGCTTCCCAGTGTGACCTGCTGGTCCTCTCAGGACTCTTCCCATCCCTTCTCTCTGGCTCCCTCTTTTTCCATCTCCCAGGGCAGAAAGGGGTAAAGAAGAGCTGCTCATTTAAGTCTCAGGGCCTTGGTCTGAGCCAGCCATCCTTTTCATTCTTGGTGGAATCCCCTTTTCTAGCCCTTTCTCTCAGGCCTATGGAGAGTTACAGAACCAAGATTTTAATTTTAACGGTCTATTAAAATATAATTCACATACCACACAATTCAGCCATTTAACATGGACAATTCAATACCTTTCAGTATATTCACAATTTGTGCAACCATCACCACAATCTCAGAATATTTTTATTACTAATATTCTGATATTAGTAATGAGTTCATTGCTAATTTTAGGATATAACTAAAAACCTATGCCCGCTAGCCATACTGTCCTATCCCTAGTCCCTAGGCAGCCGTGAATCTGCTTTCTCTCACTAGAGCTTTGTCTATTCTGGACATTTCACATAAATAGAATCATATAATATGTTGCCCTTTGTTTTGACCTCTTTCACTTAGCATGTGTTCAAGGTTCATCCACATTGTGCCATGTATCAGTACTTCTTTTTTATTGCCCGATACACTAGATGTTTGGGTCATTTTTACTTTTTGGCTGTTAGTAATAATGCTGCTTTGAACCTTCCTGTAGTGCCTGGGTGGTCCTGTGGTTTGATTGCTCTTTAGTATGTGCCCAGAGGTGGAATTGCTGGAACACAGAGGCGTCCTATGTTTAACTTGCCAAACTGTTTTCCATTTTCCATTCCCACCCAAATTTTTTTAAAAAGAAATTCCTGTGGGTATTGTATACACTTCATGAATGTTGACCTTCAGAGCAATATGCTGGCAGGTGATACTGATATTTAAAGGCTGAAATATGGTATAGTGGAGCAAGATCTGGGTTCTTTGCCAGGACTTGGAACGGATTACAGAAGTCCCTGAGTTCCAGTAGCCTTATTCTTTTATGTTAAATCAGTGTGTTTGTAGTAGAATTTTTCTGTAAGGTCTTCCAGCTAAGCTGTTTGCAACAAAAAAAAATTATTTTATAACAATTAATAATTATATAATTAATTTATAATAATTTTTCAAAAATTATTAAAATAGCACATAAATTGAATAAAAAATTAAATAAGGGTTAATGATGAAAAACACATCTTCATTTAATCTCTGATCCCATCCCCATGTCCCAGAAGTCACCATTTTGTTATATGTACGCTTTTCTATATATCCTTCTGGAATGTTGTAAGTTATTAATATATATGCACACATACACATTCCATAGTATACTAAAAATAATAGATTTTATGTATTCCAAAATATATATTTTAGTCTCACATGTGTATATTTTAAATTTTTATTTCAAGATGACCATATTCTAAAACTGACTTCCACTTTGCTTTTCTTCAATTAATAATACTTTGGAACTCTTTTTATTTCAGTCACTTATTCTTTTTGATGAATGTATAGTACTCCATCATATGTCTGTTTCATAATTTATTTAATCTTTCTTTTATTGATGGGAATGAAAGTTTCTAGTTTTGTCATAATTACTTCAGTGTTTCAGTGACTATCCTTCTACAGTCATCTTTGCAGCTGTTGGTGTACCTGTAGAATAACTTAGGGGTTGATAAAGTTGATTGTGCTTGAATAGTCTGTCCTCATTGCCATCTCCATGGCACTTGGCAGGGCTCAATGCACCCCCATGGTAGTACTTTTGGACACTGCTTATTGCTTGGCAGGGCTCCATAAAAGCTGTACAATGAGAAGAGGCAATGTTTAGGGAGGGATGGTGGGTGAGAGTCCATATCAAAAAAGTCCTCCCCACTCACTTATGTCTCTTCTCCCCGCTCCCCTTACTTCAGACTGGCTTACCCAAGTTCCTCTCTGTCCTTTCTCCATCCCTTGCCACCAAAGACATCCTGTCATCAATGGCATATGTATAGTGTCCATTGCTGTGTTCAGGCCCAAAAGACTGAGTGATAATTTATAATCCAAAAGCTAATGAGAGTCCCTTCTTCAAGTGGGACTGGAATTAGATTATTTCCTAGAGGAGGCTAGTAGGAAACAGCAATAAATGGTGAATCAAACACCCTCGAGAGCTTAATATGCTCCAGATGGTGCATTAAACTCTGTGATAAATGAAAAGAGAAATAATTTGGGAGGTGGGGAAGACAGGTCCTTGTTCTCAAGAATCTTGACTCCTGTACTAGAAGGGGAGATAAGAAAACCATGTAAGTGAGAAATTACATAATGATGACCACACATAGTGTTAGCCAATAAATATGTCGGCAAATTAGCAAATGAACTGAATTGAGTAACAATATAAGAATTGTTAGAAGGTGGCACAGGATTACTGCCCAATAAGCACTCCAGCAAGGAAGAGGAAATAATGCATATAAGATCCTTGGCACAATGAATGCTTTTAATACAGTTCCCTATTGCTTATTATAGGATGTGGGTTAAGTGATGATCTGGGAAAAAAGTAATGTAGGAGTGGATTTCTCTTTTCTCTGTTTATATCTTTCAATTTTTGCTTCATATGTTTTAAAGCTTTGTTTATAAGTGCATGCATTTTTAAGGATTGTTATTTTTCTTGATAAATTGTCTCCTGTATCATTTTAAAATATCCCTCTTTCAGGAAGGTAGATTGAGCCCAGGATTTTGAGATTATAGTAAACTATGATTCTACCACTGCACCCTAGCCAGGGTGACATGTGTGACACCTTGACTGAAAAAACATAGGTCCCCCCTTGTCTCTGATTATCCTTGATTTGAAGTCTATTTTGTCTGATATTAATATAGCTATACCATCTTTCTTATGCTTAAAGTGTGCATGGAAATTTCCCTGCCATATTTTTACTTTCAATCTGTATATGTCTTCATATTTAAAGCTGTTTCCTTGTAAATGGTTTGTTGTTGAATCTTGCTTTCTAATCCAGTCTGACAATCCCTGCCTTTTAATTAGGGTATTTAGTTCATATATGTTTAATGTACTTATTGATACTGTTGAGTTTAAAATTCACAACCTCCATTTATTTGCTATTTGTTGACTCTTCTTTGTACTTTGGCTCTTCTTTTTCTTTTCTTTTCTTTCTTTCTTTTTTTTTTTTTGACAGTCTCGCTCTGTTGCCCAGGCTGGAGTGCAGTGGTGCAATCTCGGCTCACTACAACCTTTGCCTCCTGGGTTCAAGTAATTCTCTTGCCTCAGCCTCCCGAGTAGCTGGGACTACAGGTGTGCACCACCACACCCAGCTAATTTTTGTATTTTTTTTCAACTTTTCTATGGCATTAACTTAGTATTTTGTTTATTTCATTCTACGTCCTTTACTGGCTTGTTAGTGATACTTCTATCTAGAAATGTGTTTTTCATGGTTGTTCTAGGAAATAACATATACAATCTTAATTTATCACACAGCTTCATATATAAGCTGAATATAAAATGTTTTATGTTTTTATATAAACTGATGTTATATAAAAACATAAAACTGAGTAATTCAATTTATCTCCTCTTATCCTTTGTGATAGTGTGGTAATATATTTTATTTCTATTTATGTTATAAATCTCATACTACAGTATTTTAAATTTTGTTATAAACAATAAATTAACTTTTAAATAATTTAAGAAAAATAAGTCCTTTATGCCAACACACATAATCAACACTTTTTGATAGTAGTCTTCATTTCTGCCTATAGATACGAATTTCTATCTAGTTTCATTTTCCTTCAGTTAAGTATTTTTTGCATTGTGGGTATGCTGTTGACAAAAATGACATTCTCATTTTTCATTCATCTGAAAAAGTCTTTATTTCACTTTCATTTTAGAAGGGTATTTCCATTGGATACAGAATTCCAGTTTGAGAGGTTTTTTTTCTTTCAGCTCTTTAAAGATGTCATTTCAATGACATCTTTATTCTGGCCTCCATTATTTCTGGTAAGAATTCAGCTGTCATTCTTATCATTGTTTCCTTGTGTGTAGTATGTCTCTTTTTTTCTTCTTTCAAGATTTAAAAAATTTACTTATGATTTTCAGCAGTTTGACTGCAATTTTGTCTAAGTGTAGTTTTTTCTGTATTCATCCTGTTTGGGGGTTACTGAACTTCCTAGATTAGCAAATTGCTATTTTTATAAATCAAAATCTGGAACATTTTCAGTTAATATTTTTCCAAAACATTTTTTCAGCTGCTTTCTCTGCTTCTTTTCTTTAGAGATGTCAATTACAGGTATGTTAAACAGCATGGTACAGACCTCAAAGTCACTAAAGCTTTGGTCATGTTTTGCAATTTTGTTCCCTCTTTGTGCTTTAGGTTAGATGATTTTATTGACCTGCTTTATGTTACTGATAATTTTTTGTCTTCAGGCAGATGTACTTATTCCATCCAACATTTTTTCAATAGTATTATCCAACTGAAAAATTTTAGATACTGTATTTTTAATTCCATAATTTCTTTCTTTCTTTTTTATACCTTCCATGTCATTCCGAAAATTCCCTACCTCTTCATCTGTTATGTAGTTATTTTCCTATATAACCAGTGGGACCCATCCAGGGGCAATTTCCTCCCCTAAGGAATATTTAGTAATGTCTGCAGACATTTTATGGTTATCATATCTAAGAGAGTACTAACTAGGGGTGTATTAGTCTGTTCTCGCTTTGCTGTGAAGAAATACCTGAGACTGGGTAATTTATAAAGGAAAAAAGTTTAATTGACTCACAGTTCTGCATGGCTGGGGAGGCCACAGGAAACTTACAATCATGCAGAAAGGCACCTCTTCACAGGGCGGCAGGAGAGAGAATGAGTGCCAGCAGGGTACATGCCAGATGCTTATAAAACCATCAGATCTGTGAGAACTCACTCACTATCATGAGAACAGCATGGGGGAAACCACTCCCACGATTCAATTACCTCCATCTGGTCTTGTCCTTGATATGTGGGGATTATTACAATTCAAGGTGAGATTTGGGTGGGGACACAGAGCCAAACTCTATCAAGGGGGTAGAGACCAGGGATGCTGTTAAATATCTACCGGGCACACAACCACCTCTTACATGTTAAAGAATTATTAAGTCCAAAATATCAATAGTGCCAAGGGTAAGAAATTCTTTTATAGATTCTTTAATGTATTTATCATAGCTATTTTGAAGTCATTTTCTGCTAATCTAACATCTGAGATTTTGTAGTTCTGTTTCTATTTACTGATTTATTTCTTTTGAGTATGAATTACGTTTCTTGTTTTTATTAATATTGGATATTGGCATTTTTATTAATATGTTTTAGAGAATCTGTATTCTGCTCTCTTCCTCTAAAGAGTGCTGGCTTTTATTACAGTAAGTACATTACTGACAAATCACTTTGAATTTCATAGGCCTGACTTAGGCTTTGTATAGACTAGATTTCAGATACTGTTAGAGTGATTCATTTCAGTTTTGCTCCTAGTCTTAGGACAAATCTTTTAGTCTTGGGACACGAACTTTACTTTCAGGGTGTTGTCTTTCTGGTCTTTAACAGATATCCTGAAGTGATTACCATGTCTTTCTAACTAGTGAGACCCAAATTCCAAACTCCATTTCCTTTGAGAGAGGCGGCTGCTGAAATCTCTGCTTAAGCTCCTTTTGCCTTCTTGTTGTTGCTTCCTTTTTGCTACTGAGAGTCTCACTTCTTGCTAATGCAACTCAAGGCCAGCCAATGACTTGGAGGGGAGTTTGTTCCTAGATACAGGGGTTCCCTTTTCTGTGCCTCCCTTCTTAGTTGGGTTTCCTCTTTAATTTTTAGTGACCCTAGCAACCCCAAATTTCTCCTCTACCTCTTCTTACCGATAGTCTTACAGCTTTCTGCTTGAAATCTACTATCATTATGGAAAGTGGAAATACTCTTGCAGGAAAGGCAATATAAACAGGGGTTACAGCAGTGTAATTCCTTTCTTTCAAGGGTTGAATTACCTAAAGTTTCTACCTAATTTTGGTTGTTCTCCAATGCCTTCAAACATTGTAAAAATATTTTGTCCAATGTTTATGTTTACTCTATAAACAAAAAGGTCAATCTGACATAAGCTATGTTGTATTACTAGAAGACAGCAGTCTCATCAGTGGATAGCTTTATTTTTTGCATTTTGTTTTGTCCCTGCTATGTTTCTGAATACTAATTTTGGTTGTTACCAATATGATTTTGAATTCATAAATGTTTTTATTTTTCTCTTCCATGTTTTTCTTAGTTCTTCCAACTTGCTTATCTTCTTCTGATTTCTTGTAATATTATTTTGAATATTTATATCTCTTTGATCTCCTTTATCAGAGAATCAGGTTGCCTGTGGTATCTTTGAAATGAAGAAGTAATCTCTCAATTTTCAGCAGCCAAAACGTTAGTGGAGCTCTTACAAAGTCCTCAGTCATAGCCTCTCTGTTTTATCATCTATAATGGCTGTATCTCTTTCCTCTTTTTCCCTGGCAATATACTTCAATTCAGATGCCATGTCCTCGATAATGAAAGTTGTATCTCACCATGGTTTCTCCTTGGCATTGACCTCTTTTGACTATTGATCAGTTTGCTTTTCTCATGCCCTACCCTATTCGAAAGATCCAATCAAAGGTTAATGAACGGAGTAGCCTCTCAGGACTGCAACACTAACTTTCGTGGACATTTGTGAGTAGCTTAAAGTTGAAAACAAGCATTATCTCTTGTCCATCTTCCCCTTTATAGGCAGATTTTGTGATATTTTTCAGGTATGCATCATTTCGTACTTTGGTGTTGTGGCTCTTTCCTTGTTCCTTTTAAGAAGATGTTTTCCCTCTATTTTTTTTCTTGATGTTGTTTGAGATGGCTTTGAAAGGGATGAGAGAAGTAGCTTTACACAACTGCCTTTAATCACGTAGTCCCTTTGCTTCTCATTTTAGGCAGTCATAAATTACTAAGTAAGGGCACAGGCAGTCCTTGCTTTTGCATGGTCCTGATATGCACAAATTTCAGTTACACAGTACTATGCTGTCTTTGTCTGTTTTGTGCTGCTATAACAGAATAGCACAGACTAGGCAATTTATAATGAAAAGAAATTAATTTCTCAAAATTTTGGAGGCTAAGAAGTCCAAGATCAAGGTGGTAGCATCTGGTATCTGTTGGGGCCATGTCTTCACATGGTAGAAGGTGGAAGGGCAAGCAGGGACCAACACTGTATCCTCACATGGCAGACGAGAGAAAAAAAGCAAAGCCACTCCGGCAATCCTTTTTTAAAGCAGCATTAATCCATTCATGAGGGTAGAGCCCCATGACCAAAATACCTCCCATTAAGCCCCACCTCTGAACACTGTTGCAATGGGGATTAAGTTCCAACACATGAATTTTGGGGGACACATTTAGACCATGACATAGACAAAATGAGGACTGCCTATCTGCATAATGTTGCAGGAAGTTTTAAAAAATGAAAATGGGAATGTATTTCATAGTTTCTCTAAAAAGTCTATATATTTTTGAGGCCTGATGGGAGCACAATAAAAGCTTTTCTTTCTCTTGGTACTTTTTGTTTTTTGTTTCAAAAGCTGAGTGTAGGCTGAGGACAACGCGGGAGCTAAGGGTGCTCTCCAAGCATGTTTAGAAAGGTTTGATGCGTGCGTCAGCTTTAGAAGTGGGAGTGATTAATATTTTATATTCCAATGTGGAACACTTCATATTATCAGAAAATAACTGGAGACTTTATAAGCTGTTTTAGCCAAAGCTTATCTATCACGGAAAAGAAAATGAAACCCTGAGGAGGAGCAGAATTCAGAGATTCATCTTGATTGACTCTCGCCATCTAGGTTCCATTTTTCCTGCTCTTCTCTCCCCCGCAACCTGTGCTATGAGGGTGGACACAGACCCAGCTCCTCCACTTCCTGCTGTTGTGTGTGAATTTTTACTGTAGCATTAAGGTGAACCAAGGGGAAGGTAGGAGATTCTTGTTACTGGTTAAAACCTCCTGTGTTATGATCTTTCCTCTCCAGCACAGGTTAAAGGCAGCTATCTTTGCTTAAGGAGAGAAATTACCAGTGTGTTTGTCAAAAGCAAACTGGCAATTTTCTACCCTGAATATGAAGATTCTGACAATTTTTTTGATTTTTTAAGGTTTTAATTGACACGTAGTAATTGTATATGCTTATGGGGGCACAGAGTGATATTTCAATACATACAATGCATAATGATCAAATCAGGGTGATTGACATACCTGTCACCTCACATATTTATCATTTTCGTGTGTTCAAAATCATCTCTTCCAGCTATTTAAAAACATACAATAAATTCTTGTTAACTGTAATCACCCTATAGTGCTATAGAACACTAGAACTTATTCCTCCCATCTAGCTGTAATTTTGTATCCTTTAACCACCATCTCCCTGTCCCCCCCACCCGCTACTCTTCCCAGCCTCTAAGAACCCCTATTCTACTCTCTAGCTTTGTGAGATCAACTTTTTAAGTTGCTGCATATGAGTGAGAACTTGCAGTATTTATCTTTCTTTGCCTGGCTTAATTTACTTAACATAATGTCCTCCAAGTTCATCCATGTTGCTGTGAATGACAAGTTTTCATTCTTTTTTATGCCCAAATAGTATTCTGTTCTATGGTGATTTTTGTTTTCCTTTGGATAAATGCCCAGTAGTGGGATTGCTGGATTGTAGAGTAGTTTTCTACTTGTAGTTTTATGAGGTGCCTCCATACTGTTCTCCATAACGGCCGTCCTAATTTTCATTCCTACTAATGGTGTATAAGAGTTTCCTTTTCTCTGCATCCTTGCCAGTGTTTGTTATTTTTTGTATTTTTGATAGTAGCCATTCTAACTGAGGTGAGATGATATCTTATGATTTTGATTAGCATTTCCATGATGATTAGTGACGTTGAACATTTTTTCATATATTTGGCCATTTGTATGTTGTCTTTGGAGACATGTCAGTTCAAATCATTTGTCCATTTTTATTTTTTAATTTTTATTTAGGTATTTATTTTATTTTAATTTTTTATTTATTTTTGAGATGGAGTTTTGCTCTTGTTGCCCAGGCTGGAGTGCAGTGGTGCAATCACTGCAGACTCCGCCTCCTGGGTTCAAGCAGTTCTCCTGCCTCAGCCTCCTGAGTAGCTGGGATTACAGGCACGCACCACCATACCCTGCTAATTTTTTGTATTTTTAGTAGAGATGGGGTTTCATCATGTTGGCCAGGCTGGTCTCGAACCCCTGACCTCAAGTGATCCACCCGCCTTGGCCTCTCAAAGTGTAAGGATTACAGGTGTGAGCCACCGCACCTGGCCTATTTATTCATTTTTTTGAGACAGAGTCTCACTCTGTTGCCCAGGATGGAGTGCAGTGGTGTGATCTTGGCTCACTGCAACCCCTGCCTCCTGGGTTCAAGCAATTCTTGTGCCTCAGCCTCCTGAGTAGCTGGAATTACAGGTGCCCGCCACCAAGCCTGGCTAATGTGTGTGTGTGTGTGGTGTGTTTGTATATATATGTGTGTGTGTGTGTGTATATACATATATATATATATATATTTTTTTTTTTTTTTGTAGTAGAGACAGGGTTTCACCATGTTGGCCAGGCTAGTCTCAAACTACTGACCTCAGGTGATCTGCCCACCTCGGCCTCCCAAAGTGCTAGGATTATAGGCATGAGCCACCATACCCGGTACCATTTGCCCATTTTAAAATTGTATTATTATTATTATTATTATTATCATCTTAACTTTTGAGTTGTTTGAGTCTCTTGCATACTCTGGATATTAATCCTTGTTAGATGAATAGTTTGCAAATATTTTCTCCCAGGTTGTCTCTTCACTCTGTTGATTGTTTCCTTTGCTGGTCAGAAGGTTTTTGGTTTAATGTAGTCCCATTTGTCTATTTTGCTTTTGTTGCCTGTACTTTTGAGGTCTTATCTAGAACACACAGTGGGGAAAAGACAGTGTCTTCAATAATGATGCAGGGAAATCTGAATATCTATGTGCAGAAGAATGAAGCTAGACCCATCTCTCACCATATATAAAAATCGACTCAAATAAATTAAGACTTAAATGTAAGACTTGAAGCTGTGAAACTACTAGAAGAAAACATGGGGAAATACTTCAGGATATTGGTCTGAGATTCTGACAATTTTTAAAGTTAGTGTCAGTTTTTTGAACTATTAAACTTAATGAAAGAAATGTAGCTTTACTAGACAACATGTTTTAGATATCTGGTGAGTGTCTTGGAAAGTATTGTGCAACACCTTCTCCTGGTAGAGAAGGGTGAGTGGTTAGAGAAATCCTCAGAAAGAAGTGGGACTGAATTAGCTTTGGCAGGATTCAACCATGTGAAGGAGGAGGAGAGGAAAGTGTGGGGAGATGGGCAATTCTGTGGTTGTTGACAAGTGTCTGGTGTGCCTAGAGAGTTGGAAGATCTAAGGAGACATAGGGAACAAGTAAGGCAACAAGTGAGTGCCACTGCTTACTGGAAATTCATTCCTTGTGCTTCTACTATCAGAGCCAGGGGAGCCATATTTTGTGTGTGTAAAGTTTAAAAATCACCCATTAACGACCATACATCCTGACATAAACCTATATTTCAGCTTTTATCAAGCCAGATTTTAAACATACACTGCTATGATAAGAATGTTTGTGTTCCCTGGAAATTCATGTGCTGAAATCCTACCACTGGCCAGCCATGGTGGCTCACATCTATAATCCTAGCACTTTGGGGGGTTTAGGTGGGTGGATCGCTTGAGTCCAGCCTGGGGAACATGGCAAGACTCAGTCTCTACAAAAAATAAGCTGGGCATGGTGATGCATGCCTGTAGTCTCAGCTACCCAGGAGGCTGAGGCAGGAGAATCGATTGAGCCTGGGAGGTTGAGGTTACAGTGAGCCATGATTGCACCACTGTAGTCCAGCCTGAGTAACACAGTGAGACCCTGTCTCACAATAATAATAATAATAATGATAATAATAATAATAAAATAGAAATTCTAACCTCCAAGGTGATGGTGTGAGGAGGTGGGGCCTTTGGGAAATGATTAGGTGCTGAGAGTTGTGCCTTTACCAGACACTGAATCTCCTGTCACCTTGATCTTGGACTTCCCAAGCCTCCAGAACTGTGAGAAATAAATATTTGTTGTTTATATGCCACTCCGTTTATGGTATTTTTGTTACAGCTGCCAGAGTGGATTAAGACATATACAGAATAAATACAATGTTATAGTGAACCTTCTAGTACTCATTACCCAGTTTCAACAATTAGGAACATTCAGTCATAATTTAAAAAATTGGTATCTTCACTTGCTCTTCACACACTCAATTACATTTTACTGTTTTTTGAGGTAGTATTTACAAACAGTGGAGCATACAAATCTTAGCTATAAGTTTGACAAAGGAATAAACCAATAATACATCCCTATCATGATGCAGAGTATGTCCATTTCCCCCAGAAGATTCCCTTAGGCCCCTTCCCAGTGAATCCCCACCCCCACTCCCACAAGCAATTGTTTTTCTGATTTATTTCTCACCTTAGATTACTTTTGCCTGTTCTGGAACTTAATTAAAATGGACTCACATATGTACTCTTTTGTATCAGGCTTCTTTCTCTCAGCATAATGTATGTTAGATTCATCCACATTGTTTGATATCAGTAGTTGGTTCTTTTTTATTGCCAAATAGTATTGCATTATATGTAATATTTTACCATATAAACACATAATGTAATATATGTGTCTATAATATATAGTTATGTTATTAGCAATATAATATATAACATAATTATATAACTAAATATATGCTATACTAACATATGCAGCATATGTAATATATAAATATATTTGCAATATATGATTTTATATTATATATGCTATGTATACATTTTTATATATCTAACATCTAATATTATTATTATGTTACCTATTATATATAGCAATATATAATGATATATATACTTTGCTAATGTTTTAGGAATGCATCTATGTGAGGTATTAGTCTATAATATTTTTTCTTACATGTTAGATTTTTGAATCAAAGTTATGCTTATCTTATCAAATTAATTGAAAAGTTGTCCTTATTTCTCTATTTTCAGAGAGTCTGCATAAGATTGGCATTATTTTGGCCTTAATATTTGCTAGAATTCACCAGTGAAAATATCTGGGGTGGCATTTACTTTTGTTTTTTAAATAATGAATTCAATTTTATATTCCATGTCATTCTAATTTTAATAAGTTGTGTTTGTCAAATAATCTGTTCATTTTTCCAAGTTGTTCCATTTATTGACATAATTTGTTTATAATTTTTTTTGTTCTTTTGATATATGTAGGAATTACAGTGATATCACCTCCTTTGCTCCTGTTTCTAGAGATTGATTTCTCTTTTATTTTTCTTTCAATGGTCTTACTAGTGCTTAGCCACCTTTTTTTTTCTATTACAAAGAACCAATTTTTGACTTCATTTTCTTCACTGTCTATGTTATCTTCTTTTTCAGTTCTTTGTTAATTTTTTTACTTACTTTGGATTTACTCCTCTTCTTTTTCTAGATTTGTAAGATAAAACCTTATTTGATTTATGTCTTGTGGTTTATTCTTTGAATGATAGGTTATTTGGAAGTTCATTACTTAATTTCCAATACTTGAGACTTGTAAATTTTGGCTATAGTACATACTTTCTAAGATTTCTACTTTTTAATGTTAATTGAGACTTGCTTTATGGCCCACCATACGGTCTATTTTCATGAATATTCCCTGTATATTTGAAAAGAATATGTGTTCCATAGCTATTAGCTGTGGTGTTCTGTAAATGTCACTTAGGCCAGGGGATTTTGTGGTGTCATTCAGATCTTCTATATTATTGCTAAGTTTTTTCTAATCCAAAACTCTGATTGTGGCTCTATTTCTCTCTTTTCTTCAATCAGTTTTTGCTTCATGTATTTTGAAGCTCTATTATTAGGCACACAATTGTAAACATGTTATTCCTCCCTGATATATTGACTTTTTGTCATTATAAAATGCTCCTTTTTATCTTTGGTAATGCTTTTTATCTTAAAATCTATTTCATTGGATATTGGTATAACCAGTCCATCTTTGTTGTAATTAGTGTTTGTAGGGTATACCTTATTGTTACCTTTTCACACAAAACATATTTATGTCTTTGTATTAAAGTGTGTCCTTGTAGACAGCCTGTACTTGAGTCTTAGTTTTTTGTCCAGTCTGAAAAACCTCTGTTTTTTAAATTAGAATTTTTAGTCCATTTACATTTAATGTAATTGTTGGTAAGGTTGGATTTAGGTATACAATTCTGCTATTCGTCTTCTGTTTGTTTCATTTGCTTTTTGTTTCTCTGTTTCTCCATTTCTACCTTCTCTTGGGTCAATACGATATTATTTTTGGTTCCTTTTAAGCCTTTTTGCTATGTCTAATTTTTTGTAGTGGTTCCTCCAGGGACTACATTTTGTGTTTTGTGTCTTTAAATTATCACTATCAACTTAGACAATTTTTTGTTACTTCATATATAATATGGAACGTTACAATAGTAGCTTGATTCCACCAATCTACTCTACTATTTTTGGAAGTTGAAAGTCACCCTCCTCTTTTTCAACTTAATTTAAAAATAGTATCATACAGTAACTTACTATTTTTCTTTTGCTGTATAGTTCTCTGAGTTTAAACACATGTATATCTTCATTTAAACAGTACAATCAAGATACAGAACAGATTCCTTACCCTCAAAAATGCCCTCATCCTATCCTTCTATGGTGACAACTTCCCCTTCATTCCTGGCAGCCACTGACCTATTTTCCATAACTCTGGTTTTGTCTTTTTGAGAATTTCAAATAAATGGTCACATATAATATGTGAGGTTTTAAGGCTTGCTTCTCTCACTCAATATATTAGTCCATTTTCATGCTGCTGATAAAGACATACCCGACACTGGAAAGAAAAGGAGCTTTAATTTGACTTACAGTTCCATATGACAGGGGAGGTCTCACAATCATGGCAGAAGGTGAAAGGCAGTTCTTACATGGCAGCAGCAAGAGAGAATTAGGAAGAAGCAAAAGCAGAAAGCCCTGATAAACCCATCAGATCTCATGAGACTTATTCACTATCACAAGAGTAGCATGGGAAGGACCAGCCCCTGTGATTCAACTACCTCCCGCCTGGATCCCTTCCACAACACTTTGGAATTCTAGGAGCTACAATTCAAGTTGAGATTTGAGTGGGGACACAGCCAAAACATATCACTCAGCATACTGTCTTTGCAATTCATCAGTGTTGTTCCATTTATCAATAATTTGCTTTTTAAAAAAATCTGCTGAATGATAGGCCATTGGATGGATGTATCACACTTTGTTTATCCATTTGCCTACTGCAAAACACTTGGATTTTTTCTAGCTTTTGGATGTCACAGATAAAGCTACTATAAATATTTTTGTACAGTTTTTTTTGGTTTTTTTTTTTGTTTTTTTTTTTTTTGAGACAGGTTATCATTCTGTCACTCAGGCTGGAGTGCAGTGGTGTGATCATAGCTCACTGCAACCTTGAATTCCCAGGCTCAAGTGATCCTCCCTCATCATCTTTTGAAGTAGCTAGGACTATAGGCACATGCCACCAAACCTGGCTAAGTTTTTAAACATTTTTATTTTTTTGTAGATATGAAGAATGTTGCCCAGGCTGGCCTTGAACTCCTGCCCTCAAGTGATCCTCCCACTTTGGCCTCCCAAAGTGCTGGAATTACAGGTGTGAGCCACTATGCCTTTGTACAGGTTTTTGTGTAACTGTATGTTTTCTTTTTTTCCTAGGGCAAACACCTGGAAATAGGATTGCTGGGTCATATTGTAAGTCAATGTTTATGATTATAAGAAACTGCCAAACTGTTTTCCAGAGTGGTTGTACCATTTTCTATTCCTATCATCCATGCGCGAGACTTCCAGTTGCTCTGCATTCTTTCCAGTATTTAATGTTGTCAGTATTTTTAAAATTTTTAGTCATTCTGAGAGGTTTATAGCAGTATTTTATCATGATTTTATTTGTATTTCTCTAAGTTACTATCCTTATTTAGTATTTGGTAAAGTGCCTATTCAAGTCCTTTTCCCATTTTTGAAAAAATTGAGGGCCAAGTATGATGGCTTATGCCTTTAGTTCCAGTACTCTAGAAAGCTGAGGTGGAAGGATCATTTGAGGCCAGGAGTTCAAGACAAGCCTGGGCAACATAGTGGGACCCTGTCTCTAAAAATATTTTTTAAATTTAGTTGTTTGATTTCTTCTTTTCTTTTCTGATTATTTTTTATTCCTACCCAGACAAGAGTTGTTTAATTTCTTATTGTTGAGGTTTGAGAGTTCTCTATATATTCTAGATACAAATCCTTTGTTTAATATGTGATTTGTAAATGTTTTCTTCCATTCTATAGCTTGTCTCTATTTTCTTGGCAATACCTTTGGATGAGCCCAAGTCTTTAATTTTAATAAAGTCCAATTTATCAATTTTTTTAGTGAATCATGATTTTGATGTCATTTCAAGAAAGTATTTACCTAACCTCAGGTCTTGATGGTTTTCCTCCTAGGTTTTAAATCTAACGGTTTTATAGTTTTGTATTTTTACATTTAAACCTCTGATTCATTTTGGGTTAACATTTACATAGGTCAAGATTTATTTATTTTGGCATATAGATGATAGCTGTTCTAACATCATTTGTAGAATCATCCTTTATTTTAAAAAATGTAACTCATACTCTTGCTTTCTGAATAGAATACAATAGCTCAGTAAAAATACATGAAGTGTGTAGTTAACAAGTAAGTCTCCCTTTTACCACAGTGCACTAGATCCTTGATTACCTACCCCCATAGATAACCACTGTTAGTAATTTCTAATTTATTCTTCCATTGAAATTCTATGCATATATAAGCATAGGCATATATAGTTCCTTTTTAAATGCATGCACATACACACACACACTCATACACACACACACGGATAATGGCTCATTATACCCACAACTTATAGCCTGCCTATTCACACTTAGTAATATATTGTTTTGGTGAACATTCCATATCAGTTCATGAACTGCCTCGTTCTTTTAAATAGCTTGGTAATGTCCCATTGTATGACTGCCATAATTTATTCAACCAGTTGAGGCTGATGCATCCTTAGCCTGTTTGAATTCATTTCCTATTCAGTTGTATTCTTCTAATAATGATCTTATTCACAGGAAGTTCAGGTTCCTGTCAAACTCCAAAGCAAGTGGTGACATCCCTCCTGTTTAGCAAGAGTGGCAGAGTATAGCAGGGCTGCTTTTTCTTTGAGGAGGAAGAAAGATATTTTCTACAAGTGCAGAAGAATTATCTTCAAATAAAATTCAGACCGACATACATCGAGAATGTCTCTTGTAATGAAATTTTCCTACCTGAGAAGAAGGCAGTGACCCTTATAGTATAGCTTAACAATGGGATTAAATGGTCTTATTTCTTTTCAAGAAATGTCCTGTTAAAGAAGTTATTTCTGACAAGGACTTCTATATCTTTCAACAGCAAGTGCTGCTCACATGTCAAGCAGAATTGTAAACTTGGACACCAAGACCTTCCTAAAGTCACATATTTAGCTGTGGTGTCAGAGCCTGATGTAAGGAAGAAGTAGAGGATGTGGCCGTCTCTTAGATCTCACTGATCCCATGGCTGTTGGCAATGCTGTTGGTTAGACATTTGCCAAAATGTGGGAAATACAAAAATGAGGAAGAAACATGACAAATTTCGGCATCTTGTCATTTTACCAGGGCCCACAAGAGACTGAGACTAATATTTACAATGTGAGGAAAGATGCTGATGTCAAAGGCAGAAGGTGAAACCTTGTTCGTCATCTGTGAAATGTGGTTACAGGGCAGGAAAGATGAACAGTGCCTCGTAAGTATTATCACTCCATGATGTAACTCTGATGAAACTCTTGTTTTCCTGAATTCTAAGTACTTGGCTCAGAGTGTTTTAAATCTTCAGAGCTAAGAGCTTCGTAAAGGTGAATGAATATTGCCTTGTGTTTGGGTGGTGCCATAATTTTAAGTTAAGATCATACAATTCACATGACAGAAGCTTCTGGAAAGAAAATTCCTTGCTTTGATTAAGCTGGCTGGGTCATTAGGACCCTGTTATGCTCATAGCAGTTGGCCATGGTAGAATGAAAAACTATTGTGTTTATGACCTGAGAACTCTTTCAGCTAAATGGAAATGATGGTATTCGTGTAGCGACACAATTATGCTATTTGGTTCCGGGAGCAAATATGGAATTGGTCCCTAATGTGTTCTAATTGC
The DNA here is from genome assembly GCF_003255815.1 of Theropithecus gelada. Classification (NCBI taxonomy): domain Eukaryota; kingdom Metazoa; phylum Chordata; class Mammalia; order Primates; family Cercopithecidae; genus Theropithecus; species Theropithecus gelada. Next base: position 123,370,109 of record NC_037677.1, on the reverse strand, counting down.
TCATGCAACTTTATAGAATTTTAAAGTCTGTAGTAGTTATACACATTTCTTCCTGCGCAGATGGGTCTTTCTACCCCTTCCCTGGTTATTTGACTACTGTCTGAGGTACAGTTTCATTAATCTATTCTGAATTCTTTGTCCTTCTGATAATTTGAAATTTTCGTTTCTGAAGGTTAGTAACAAAGGTTCCAGATGCCAAGGGAATGAATAGCAGGTACAATGTATTATATATATACTATATGCCAGGCTTTATTCTAGACACAACAAGAAATTAATATTTGCTAGCATCTATTGAACACTTGCATTGTACTAAATACTGTTCTAAGTGCTTTACAAAATAACATCATCCACTTAATCCTCATGAAAGCCCTAGGAGGTAGGGACTATTACTATCCCCATTTACAGACCAAGAGGACAGTGAAATGCAGTAAATGCCTAAAAATAACTCAGCTAGTTAATGATGGAAAAAAGGAGTGAATCCAGGCAGTCTGTTCTAGAGCTTGTGATGTTAGCCACAGTGACCTACTTCCCAGATAAGTGAAAGTTCGCACATAAAGTATTCTCTGGGCCCCACCCCTGGGCAAGTGCCTGAGTTGGCATGTCATTAAGTATGAAACCAGGTGTGCACTACAGTGCCAGACAGCATGGAGCATGCAGTCATTCACTCCGCAAATAATTTTTTAGCCTTATACCTATCTGGGGAAATTAAACACATACTCAGCTGTTGAAAATAACTAATTAAAGAGCACTATGAACTGTGTGTCGTAGGAGACAGAAGGAGATAAGATGGCTTCTCATGGTTCTGTGGGTACAGAAAGACCACATGTGGATGAGAGTTGAGAAGAGTCTTGTAGGATATATTAGACCAGTATACCCTGGGAGGGGAGGGAGGCAATTTCTACATAAAGGGAGCAATAGTCATAAGCCAGCCACTTGGATACACTAGGTCTTGGTTTCTTTTTATGAAAATCACAGGCAAAATGAGAAAATTAAATGTGATGACCTCTAAGGTCAGTTGCATCTTTGAAATTCTGTGATTCTCTTGACCTAAGCCTTATGGGCATTGATTAACAACCCTGATAATATACTCAAGAATTCAACAAGTAATTTATTTAATTGTATCCTAGCTATATTCACCCTGGAAAGCCATCTGCCAGCACTTATTTGCTAGAAGGAGTGGGCTCTCAGACTTTTCGTTTGCATGAATCCCTTCCCCGAGTCTAACTCATTTACTTTCCCTCACATCCACAAGACCTTTTCAAAATTATGGAATCCTTTTACCTGGGCAAATAATTTAATGTCTTCAAATGTCTATTAAATGTTCCACATATTAGACCATCAGTGTGATTAATTAATAAATGTACATTTAAAAATGTTTAATCTTCTTAACGATAAACCTTTGATTATCTATTAGTGATCAAAAACTATGTTAATAACAGGGCATATAGCTGTGAACAAATTAATCTCACTTCCTGGTGTCTTGGCATTTGTATCTAGGGTTTTAACATTACTGTAGAATCAGAATGCAGATGTGTCTGGGTTTCCTACTTACAGGGTCAGGTGGCGTGACCCTGGGCAAGTTACTTAATTTCTCTGTGAGTCAGTTTCCTTATATGAAATGCAGGACATTTAGAGAATGAACCTGATAGAATTGCTCAGAGGAGTAATAAGTAATTTGGAAAGTGATTTATAAAGAGCTTGGGGAAATACCTAACACAAGGGGTTTTAAGACTGCTTTGTTAAGTAAACAGATTATTGAAGTCCATTGACAGTCATATGTTTTCTGTGCATATTGACATACCATAAGTTAACTGTTATTTTAAATATCACTAAAGTTTGCTCTTTAACTCAATCTATAATTTTTGCAGTGGTAGGACTGCTTGTTGAATCAACTCATGAATTGCTTTTCCAGAAAAAGAGCAAAGTCATAACAGGTGTAGATATGGAGCTCTGCCATGTCCAACATTTTCCTCTTTAATCTATCCCACACTTCCACCTTCTAGCCAAGAACCATCCTTTCTTAGATGTTTTACTTCCGCCACCAGCACTATTTTGCTTTCTGGTATTATTTTCCCCAAATAGACAATATTTTTTAAAAAATCACCTCATGAGAGCTGCTGCCTGAGAAATGACCTATAGGGAAGAAGAGAGTTTTATGGGTGTAAGAATCCCATGCTTATGATGCAGACCCTTCGTGTGTCAAAGCCTGAGCTGGGATTAGCCAGGTTTCTAGGCAAAGGAAATAGACTGTGCATGGACTTGGAAACAAGAGACAGCATCAACATACAACTGCCCATGATGGAAAGAGAGGGGCATGTGTGGACTGAGGGAAGGAGGCACACGACCAAAGAGATGGCCAGGTCATAGAGAGGTCTGCAAAGCTTTGCCTTTGATGTGAAGACAGTGGAGGACCAGTGAGGAATTTTAAAGGGGTTGTGTAGTATAGAATTTAACATTGCCCCAAAACAGGCCTGGCCTCAGCTTCCAGGAGGTCATCTCTAAGCCCTTGGAATGCCATGCCTGCTGGAAGTGTCTTTGTTTACCTGGAAGCCTCAGGTCAAGCCAGAGGGTACAATGTGATGTAGGTTAGGAGCTTTGAGCCACATGTTATCAGTCAACTTCCAGGGAGCTAGAGACTGAGATCACAGCTACATGGACAACCACTCGTGCCAACACGATGGAGCTCCAGTAAGAACTTTGGACACCGAGACATGGGTGAGCATCCCTAACTGGCAATACTTTGTGCATATCATCATCACACAGTGTGCATGTCCACAAGTCCACAGGGCAAGGACAACAGAAATTCCACACTTGAAGGGACTTTTCCTTCACTCTGCTCAGGATCCTCTTTCCTTGGCGGATTTTACTTTGTATCTTTGATCTGTAATAAATGATAACCATGAATGTAACAGTTTTCGGTGAGTTCTGTGAGTTTTTCTAGAGAATTCCTGAGAGTGGTTTTGGGAATCTCCTCAAACTTGCACTTGGTGTGAGAAGTGAGGGAAATTTTGAAGACTGTGTTCTCTCTAGCTCTCAGTTGGCTACCTCTGTAGGGGTGGTTAAAATTTGCAGTGGATGATACTCATAAGGATAAACTTTCAATATTATAAATGCAATGTTAAAATTTATTAAAATTTAAAACATAAAAATAAAGTAAAAATCATCCATGACCCCAATTCTCTCTCTCTCCCTCATATACCTGTGTGTGTGTGTGTGTGTGTGTGTGTATATATATATATATATACACACACGTATAATATTTATTAGATCTTTTTTGTTTTAGCCCAGACACCCAGCTTATTTGCTAAGGCTTTACTGGGAAGTGCAATCCCAGGGCAGCAACAGTGAGGGGAAAGGGAAGGAGGCAGGAAAAAATAAAAACCAAATATGATGTGATACCTTATTGAGCTTTCAAGAACTTTGCAGGAACATTCAACTGGCTGTCTTTTGACAGTTGGTCAGGGACTGGGAGGGAGGGATTCTTATCCAAGGCTCTTTCTGATCTCTTGCCTCTTATTGGTCAAATTTTGCCCTATGGGATATCAGCTTCCTGGCATTTCTGTACTTTGTTGCCACCCTCTACAGGGAGCCATTGGTAAAACCAGCTCCCACCCTGTGGCCTAGGGCTTCATCTGGGCCTGGGAGTGGTGGGCAATGCCATGGCCTATATGGGTTTATTGATGGAACAATGGGGTCTGAGCCTGAGCCCAGCCTTTGTCTGGGGAGGCTGAGGCAGCAGGAAACTAGGTCCATGGTGGCAGCAGCTGGGACTCCCATTGAGTAAGCAGCCAAGGCCCCTGAGGTAGGGGAATCAGGAATTTAAGCAAACTGGATCCATTGCAAATTTTTTCCCACTTAAATATGTGCTATTAATATGTTTTTAAACATGTATCTGATTATAGCATAGATAAGATTTTTAATGGAAATATAGTTTCTGATTGGCTATAAATTATGTACTAAGTGCCACATTGCTAGACATTTAAATGGTTTCCATTTTTTGGGGTATTCAATTCATTGTGATGAACATCATTATACATTTTTTGGGACCATATTTCCTTAAGACATGTTTCTAGAAGTAGAAAGGCTATGTCAGAAAGGAAAATCATGTTTTTAAAGTTAAATGAATTTTTGTATCTTGGACTTTTGAATGAGTTTCTTGAGCACCTGACAGATTCTCTTGGCTTGCATTGCAGACTTGGTGCAGAGCTCCTCTGAGTAACAGGTAAAAGTGTTCCCAGCCAGCCAGGGACATCATGTCTCACAGCAAAGCCACTGATTGAGGCAGGAGACCTGGTTTCAAGTCATAAGATAAAATGTCCACAGGATACCTGCAGGTGCCAGCCATGGGGATCTGGTGGGGGTAAGTCAGTGGATGTTGGGCCTGTGGAACAATAGAGGACATACATTTGAATGATTAGCCCACCAGAATTGAGATTACTCAAATTCAGATTTATAAGAAAACACAAACAGCTAAAGCAATGCCATGCAAAAGGGACAAAACTGAAGACATCACATTACCTAACTTAAATTATACTACAAGGCCATAGTAACCCAAACAGCACAGTACTGGCATTAAAATAGACACATGGGCCAATGGAACAGAGTGAAGAACAAAATAAACAAATAGAAACAAAGCCATGGATCTTCAGCCAACCGATCTTTGACAAAGGTGACAAAAACACACTATGGAAAGGACACCCTTTTTAATATATGATGCTAGGAAAATTGGATAGCCATATTCAGAAGAATAAAACTGGACCCCTTTCTCTCAAAGTATACAAAAATCAATGGAAGATGGATTAAAGACTTAAATGTAAGACCCGAAACTGTAAAAATACTAGAAGGAAACCTAGGGAAAACTCTGCTGGACATTGGTCTAGGCAAATAATTAATGATTAAGACCTCAAAAACACAAGCAACAAAACCAAAAATAGACAAATCAGACTTAATTAAACTAGAAAGCTTCTGTACAACAAAAGAAATAATCAAGTGAACAGACAACCTGCAGAATGGGAGAAAATATTGGTAAACTATGAAACTGACAGGGGACTAATATCCAGAATTTACAGGGAGCTCAAGCAACTCAACAAGCACAACAAAACAAATAAACCTAATTAAAAAGCGGGCAAAGGACACGAATAGACATTTTTCAAAAGAAGATACACAAATGACCAACAAATATATGAAAAAATGCTTAACATCGCTAATCATCAGATAAATGCAAATTAAAACCACAATGAGATACCATCTTATAATAATCAGAGTGGTTATTATTCAAAAGTAAAAAAATTTCAGATGTTGGGGAGGATGCAGAGATGTTGGTGGGAATGTAAATTAGCACAACCTCTATGGAAAATAGTATGGAGGTTTCTCAAAGAACTAAAAATAGAACTACCATTTGATCCAGCAATCTCACTAGTGGGTATCTACCCAAAGGAAAAGAAATCGTTGTATCAAATAGATACCTGTATTCATGTGTTTATTGCAGCACTATCCACAATAGTAAGGATAAGAAATCAGCCTAAGTGTACATCAGTGGATAATTAGATAAAGTATGGTACACAATGGAATACTATTCAGCCATAATAATAATAAAATCATGTATTTTGCAGCAACGTGGATAGAACTGGAGGCTATTAAGTGAAACAACTCCGAAACAGAAAATTAAATTCTCACTTATAAGTGGGAGCTAAGTGATAGGTACACATGGACATAGACTGTGGAGTAATAGACACTGGAGACTCAGAAGGGTGGGGGTGGTGAGAGATGAGAAATTACTTAACGGGTATGAAGCACAATGTTTGGGTGATGGTTACACTAAAAGCTCAGACTTTACTACTACCCCTTAAATGGATACAAATAAAATTTGAAAAACCATATTTTATAAGAAAACAAGCAAAAACAGGACATGTGCTAGCCAAGTAAAACTTACCTTAGAGGCATATCTGTGACCCTGGTTATTGTAATGTGAACTTGGCAAGCCCCTCAATTTCTCTGGCTTCAGCATAAGATGAGGGTTCACCTTTGTCCATCTTGGAACATCTTCCAGAACGTTTCCTCCCCACAGATCTCATGCTGGGAAAGACTTTGTACATATTCATAGTGCATTTATGAAAGAGCAGTTAATAGTGCTACCACAATGAGTTACGGCACCAACCAAAAATAGTTTTTAAAATGGGTATTTTATTTTATGAGACAGAGTCTTGCTCTGTTGCCCAGGCTGGAGTGCAGTTGCACCATCTCAGCTCACTGTAACCTCCGCCTCGCGGGTTCAAGCGATTCCCATGCCTCAGCGTCCTGAGTAGCTGGGATTACAGGCACCCGTCACCATGTCCAGCTAATTTTTACATTTTTAATAGAGACAGGGTTTTACCATGTTGGTCAGACTAGTCTTGAACTCCTGACCTCAGGTGATCCACCCACCTCGGCCTTCCAAAGTGCTGGGATTACAGGTGTGAGCCATCGTGCCCAGCCTCAAATGGATATTTTAATGAGTTTATGCAGCCTTAACTCAGGCAAGTGCATAACAAATCGATAAAATAGACTATCATTATTGTCTTTTCAGGCTCTGACCATGTGGAAACCACTAGTCAGGAGGCACAGGGAAGCCCCAAAGTGTCTGCTGGCTTTGTGTTTCATGGCCATTTACTCCTCCTAGTAGGAAAGCATCTTTAACAGCATTTTTAAAGGAGAAAGCTCAGCTCTGAGGGGTGAAAAGACCTGCTTGAGGCTGTGTGCCCTTACAAAAATGCAATAGTTGGTACCATGGTCGGCCAGACTCCCAAGCTGGGTATTAACCATCCACTCTCCATTGGGCTGAGTTGGGGAGGAGGGATAGTCAGGGAAGGCTCTAAGGAGGAGGTGAGTTGAGTCATGGAAGGTACATCAGATCTTTCCAGGTCATCAAGGACAAGGGAGGCTGATGGAAACGGCATGTGGGAGATGGGAATCGGCATGGCAGGTAGAAATGAATCTGGATTTAGGTAGGAAGAGATCCGACTGTAATGAGACCTTCTTTAGGATGATTGGACTAAGAAGAAGGGGACTGCTATAGTCTGAACACTTCTGTCTCCTGCCAGATTCCTATGTTGAAATCCTTACCTCCAAGGTGATGGTATCAGTAAGCGGAGTCTTTGGGAAGTGATTAAGTCATGGGGGCAAAGCCCTAATGAATGGGATTAGCATCCTTATGAAATAGGCCACAGAGAGCTCCCTCATCTCTTCTGCCAAATGAGGGCTCAGTGAGAAGGCACTAGTAGCTCTGAACCAGGAAATGGGCCCTCACCAGAAAGCAGATTTGCTGGTACCTTGATATAGGACTTTCCAGCCTCTGGAACTGTGAGAAATGCATTTCTCTTATAAGCCACTCAGTTTACCATCTTTTGTTATAGCAGTCTGAATGGACTAAGAAAAGAACTATTGCAAGAGAGGGAGGGGGGCTATCACAACAGGGGAAGGGGGCTATTGTAATGGAAGGAGGGGGTACGGCAATGGAGGCGTGGGGGTTATTGTAACAAAGAGGATACTCCAACCATGAGCTCTGCAAGCTGTCTAAGGTCAAGCAGAAAAATGGTTTTCTTTTACAGGGAGGAGTAAACAAGGCTAGAAAGAACTGGGTGTGCGAGAGCAGGACAAATGGATGACAGTGGATCCGCACCTCGATGACTGACAGTGGGTCAAGGAATATTTTTCCATGAGGTCAGCTGATTCTCATGAGGGGCCTTTAAGAAAGGGTGGTTTATTGCTCCAAAGCTCAAGGGTAAACCAAAGTGTAGGGACCTGGGGAGAGAAGCCTGAGGAACATTTGGTCAAGTCACGTCCGTGGGCATTTTTGTCCAGATAGGTCAGTGGGGAGGAAGAGTTCAGCTGATCGTTTAGGGTCTGTGTCTGGCTTTGTCACAGATAAACAAGGGGTTGCCTAAGAGTCTTATTTAAATCTTATGGGGAAGGGTGGTTCTTTGCAGTGAGCCACCTCCCCTAACGCAAAAGCATCAATGGGGGAGGATTTCTTTTCTGGAACACAGGGCTCAGGTGAAGCTCACCATTGCTAGCAGGAACAGGTGTGAGCATTTGGGAAAATACAGCAGAGGGCGATCAGTGAGGCAGGCTGTGTTGTGAGTCCCAGATGAGCTGGAGAATTTAGCAAACAAGGAACAAGACAACGGATGGAGCATGGGTGCAGTGGCCTTGTGCTTGTCCTCGTCACGCTTACCTGCACACATGGCTTCTTTTGGCTGGGCCTCAACTCCCAGGAGCCCTTCTCTTGGAGCTGTCGGTCCCAGGCCTGGCATTCTCTCCGGAACAAAGCAGGAAGGCGTAGCTGAAGAATCCTGTGACCGCCAGCGGGAGCTGAGCTCACCTTCACAAACAAACTCCTTGCTGGGCCTTTGGGTTGGCGATTTGCCCAGACAAGAAGCTTAAGACTTTGAAGCTGCATTGCTTTGAGGCACCCAATGCTTGAAAGTGAGGACGCAGAGAAAGTCCTGCAAGTGTGTTTGGATGAGATCCCCTTTTGGGCTTGCTCAAGGTCCTTCAGCTATTTAGTTCCCGTATTTGATGGCGAAAATGGACTCAGCAGCTATTGCCATTGGCAAAAGGTACTTGGTCTGGTAAGTTGCATATTTCAATTAGAAGCTTGTGCTTAACTGTAATTTTCTATCACACCAGTTGGTCTTTGCCTTGAACGAGCCATTTAATTATCTTTGTTTAAAACCTACAGGGTGTAAATGGAAGTGTCTATAAAGGAAGGCTACTAAGAAAAATGACAAGTTATGGGCAAAACACCAAATTTTTTTCTTTCTGGTTGCTAAAGAATGTTTTCGGCCGGGCTTGGTGGCTCACGCCTGCAATCCCAGCACTTTGGGAGGCTGAGGCGGGCGGATCACAAGGTCAGGAGATGGAGACATCCTAGCTAACATGGTGAAACCCCGTCTCTACTAAAAATACAAAAATTAGCCGGGCGTGGTGGCACACGCCCGTAGTCCCAGCTACTCGGGAGGCTGAGGCAGGTGAAACGCTTGAACCTCGGAGGCAAAGGTTGCGGTGAGCCAACTGTGCCATTGCACTCCAGCCTGGGCAACAGAGGGAGATACAGTCTCAAAAAAAAAAAAAAAAAAGAATGGTTTGTTTTTGATGCAAGCTGGCTGAGAACGGGATTGCGGGGTTCCTAGAATGCCTGGGAATACATTTGGAGAGGAATCCGGGAAGGTCGCGGCTGGTGGGGTAGGAGTGTACCCGGTGGGGTCACAGGCTCAAGGCGCTCCGGCAGTGAAGCAAAGCCCAGTGGGATCCAATCTCCAGCTCCCCCGTTTGTTGGGTCCCCATTACAGAGGTTATACGCCAGCCTTGGGGATAATTTTTCTTTCACCATCAAGCAATCATTGTGGCGGTACACGACTTACTTTAACTTTATGAAAATTCTATAAAGGAGGCACTAGCGGTATCTGCAGTTTATAGATGTCACTAAAATATAAGCTCTGAGAGGGCAGGAATTTTTGTCTGTTTTATCCCCTATTATATTCCAGCACCCCTAAAATACCTGTCACCTCATAGGTGACGTGCCAGAGAGTAGGGCTGGAGCAGAGACTGGCCATTTCCTTCTCTTTCTGTTTGTCACACTGCATGCCTTTGTCATTAACATTTCCACCTTCTGCAAGACTAGGTGACCAATCCGATGACTTTGAAGCCCCCTCTCTCAAAGGGACGCTATGACTCTGTGAAAAGTCACCTCTAAAGTGAGGATCTCACCTGTCATTATTTTGTTCTGATCTTTGGTTAGGAGCTTTTGCAAAGTTGGCCTCTGTGGCTGGGAGAGGGTCGTCCTTGCTTTCCTTGGAGTGACCTGAAAGTTTGGGCCCATCCTGGCTTCCCACGCAGTACTGAGAGGCTGTTCAGGGGCCGAGCCCACCTGGGCACCTGGTGAGGGTCCTGAGTCTGTCTGGGGTGGATGCCAGTGCAGACTTGAGTCCCAGCCCTGGCCTCTCCCAGCTCTCCTGAGGCCCCTCTGAGCTGGATGGTGCTCTCCATGACGCTCAAGCCTGCACTGATCTTCTGTCCTCTTCCTCCCCTCCCTCATGCCCACAGGCAGTGCTAATTCAGGCCCTGCTCCCCATGTTGCCCACATGGAATACCATCTGTGCCTTTTATCCATGATTACTTACATCCCAGGTGCCCGTCACAGCTCAAGAGAAACCTTCTCACTCACCTTCCAGCTCACATGATCACTCGTTTCTCCTTTTCCTTCCTTTTTCTCTTAGTGTCTGGACCCAGTTGCTTCCACCCTGTACCATTGCTTCCTATTTTTCATTATCCTTCATCGGGCTTTAGATGTGGATTATACATCCATGTGTGCATGGATCTGAGATGTTCTTGGCTTGATGGAACCATCCCTGCTCCCCATGCAGAGCTCAAGGCCTTCTGCTCTTGGAAGCACCTCTCTTGTACAGTGTGTTGACACGATGGCCTCCTCCACTGGATGGTTTTCTTAAAGTAGATGCCCTTTTTCTTGATAGCACCAGGGTCAGACTAGTGCCTGGCACATCATAGATGCTTAATTAATGTTTCTGGAGTGAAAAAGAAACTTCCCTCCTCACGCGAACACTCTCCTAGCAAGAGGGCTGTTCTCAAGACCCCCTTGAGCAAGCAATGGTGTCCAAGAAAGACGAGTTGAACTGGCCTGTGGTTGGCACCACATGCTGGCAGAGCCCTGCCATGTGCTGGAATGTTCCCTGAGTGGTGGAGCTCTTAGGCCTTGGCGTGACTCTTCTCTCTGGAGCAGAGAGTGGCTGTCAGGGAGGCGGGTGCTGTGGCCTAACTCTGTGGGAAGGGGCGATGGGGCAATGTCAAGTGTTAGGGGTGAGGGGACTAGTTAGTGCCTGGCTCAGTTTCTAATCTCCTTAGGTCCATTTTTATTATTTATCTTTCTTCCCTGGTATTCCTCAAACTGCTCAATTTAGTTATAAGAATGCCACAAATTAGCAGCAAAATGTTTGGGATTCTATTTTCCCATCACTGCTGGGATTTGGCCAGCATACATATCTGGGCTTTCATGTTCCAATCTAGCATTTTAAAAAACAAGCTCCTCATTTATCAAGATATCCCCACTCCACCTGATTCTTAACTAGCATGGTATGTATGAGCACCTTGCCTATAATTTGATATGCTTAAGCCTATCTAGCTCAGAATCAAGTTCAGCATAAGCATTATGGTGGGCGTGATGCTAAAACTCTTTGTCACTCTCAATTAACTTGATACACTTTTTTTTATTTTTTTGCAAATGAGTTGGCTGGATTTCAGAGTTGTGTGAGTCCTTTGAACTTTGACCTTGGGTTTTCCTGTCCCTTTGATTTTTTTTTTTTTTTTTTGAGACAGAGTCTCGCTCTGTCGCCCAGGCTGGAGTGCAGTGGCCAGATCTCAGCTCACTGCAAGCTCCGCCTCCCGGGTTTACGCCATTCTCCTGCCTCAGCCTCCCGAGTAGCTGGGACTACAGGCACCCGCCACCTCGCCCGGCTAGTTTTTTGTATTTTTTAGTAGAGACGGGGTTTCACTGTGTTAGCCAGGATGGTCTCGATCTCCTGACCTCGTGATCCGCCCATCTCGGCCTCCCAAAGTGCTGGGATTACAGGCTTGAGCCACCGCGCCCGGCCCCTTTGATTTTTTTTAAACTAAAGTTTTTAAAGAATAGTTCAGATTTACAGAATCATTGCAAGGATGGTACAGGAACTTAGTTCCCCTCATTATTAAGATTATAAGATTCTCATATCAAGTGTACATACTATCAACATGACTTGTCACTGTTGATATTGATGTCGATCACCTGGCTGAGGTCATGTTTGTCAGGTTTTTCCACTTCCCTCCCTTTCCCTACTGTGCTCTTTGGCAGAAAGTCACCATATGCAGCCCACACTTAAGGAGTGAGGAGTTATGCCTCTCCCCTTAAGGGCAGAGCATCCACATAAGTTATTTAGAATTCTTTTGAATGGAAGCTTTGTCTGTTCTTTCCTATTTACATATTCAGTCATTTCTTTTTACATTGATATGAACGCTACATATTCATTTTATACTTCGAGTTATAATCCAATGCTACTCTATTTTGTTCACATTTTTGCAGTACTGGCCACTGGGTGCTCTTTCAGTTGGTTCCTGTGTCTCTTTGACACACCTGCTTTCTTCATATTTTTTGTTTGTTTGTTTGTTTGTTTGTTTTAGTACTTTTTTGCACTACAGGTTCCTCTAGGCTCATCTTGTGTATTTCTTGACCCAGCCCTAAAATTAACCATGTCTTAAGGAGCCCTGTTTTATTTCACTGGAGAATGGTATTAGAAACCAAAATTTGAATGTTAGTTGTGCTTTTTGCTACTGGTGTGTCATCTCTTATACCCTCTTAGCTGACAGAGCGGCAGATGTATATATACTCATGGTTACATATAGAAATATTTATAAATATGTACACATGTATGTACACATTAATACATGTACATATATACATTTATATGTGCATATTTATATGTATATAAATATGTACACATATATGTACACATTTATAAACGTGTATGTACACGTTTATAAATGTTGCTATATGTAACCATCTATATATTAAGCCATTCCTGGTTTTAGGGGGAAAGTGTTCAGTTTCTCACTATTAGGTATATTAGCTGTAGATTTTTGTAGACGTACTTTATCAAATGGAAGAAGTTCTCTGCTATTCCTAGTTTGCTGAGAGTTTTTTTTTTTTTTTTTTAATTTCAATAGTTTTTGGAGAACAGGTGGTTTTTTGTTACATGGATAAGTTCTTTAGTGGTGATTTCTGAAGTTTTAGTGCACCCGTCACCAGAACAGTGTACACTATACCCAATATGTAGTCTTATATCTCTTACCCCCCTCCCAACCTTCCCCCTACCCACTGAGTCCTCAAAGTCTATTATATTATCCTTATACCTTTGCATCCTCATAGCTTAGCTCCCACTTACGAGAGAGGACGTACGATATTTGGTTTTCCGTTCCTGAATTACTTCACTTAGAATAATGGCCTCCAGCTCCATCCAAGTTGCTGCGAAAGACATTATTTCATTCCTTTTTATGGCTGAGTAGTATTCCATGGCGTATATATATCTCATATTCCTTATCCACTTATTGGTTGATGGGCACTTAGGTTGGTTCCATATCTTTGCAATTGCAAATTGTGCTGCTGTAAATAGGCATGCACATGTGTCTTTTTCATATATTGACTTCTTTTCCTTTGGGTAGATACCCAGTAGTGGGATTGCTGGATCAAATGACAGTCCTACTTTTAGTTCTTTAAGGAATCTCCATACTGTTTTCCATAGTGGTTGTTCTAATTTACATTTCTACCAGATGTGTAAAAGTATTCCCTTTTTACCACATCCATGCCAATGTCTCTGGTTTTTTGACTTTTTAAATTATGGCCATTCTTGCAGGAGTAAGGTAGTATCTCATTATGGTTTTAATTTGCATTTACCTGGTGATTAATGATGTTGAGCATTTTTTCTTATGTTTGTTGGCTGCTTATATATCTTCTTTTGAGAAATGTCTATGCATGTCCGTTGCCCACTTTTTGATGGGATTATTTGTTTTTTTTCTTGCTGATTTGTTTGAGTTCCTTGTAGATTCTGGATACTAGTCCTTTGTTGGATGCATAGTTTGTGAATATTTTCTCCCACTCTCTGGGTTGTCTGTTTACTCTGCTGATTATTTCCTTTGCTGTGCAGAAGCGTTTTAGTTTAATTAGGTCCCGTTATTTATTTTTGCTTTTGTTGTATTTGCTTTTGGGGTCTTAGTCATGAATTCTTTGCCTAAGCCCATGTCCAGAATTTTTCTGATGTTATCTTCTAGAATTTTTATGGTTTCAGGTCTTAGATGTAAGTCTTTGATCCATCTTGAGTTGATTTTTGTATAAGGTGAGAGATGGGAATCCATTCTTCTACATGTGGCTTGCCAGTTTTTCCAGCAGCATTTATTGAATATGGTATCTTTCCTCAATTTTTGTGTATGTATACTTTGTTGAAGAACAGTTGGTTGTAAGCATTTGGCTTTATTTCTGGGTTCTCTATTCTGTTCCATTGGTCTATGTGCCTATTTCTATCCAGTACCATGCTGTTTTGTCTTGTAGTATAATTTGAAGTCAGGTAATGCGATGATCCCAGATTTGTTTTTTTACTTAGTATTGCTTTGGCTTTGCAGGCTCTTTTTTGGTTTCGTATGAATTTTGGGATTTTTTTTTTTAGTTCTGTGAAACATGATGATGGTATTTTGATCGGAATTGCATAGAATCTGTAGATTGCTTTGGGCAGTATGGTCACTTTCACAATACTGATTCTTCCCATCCATGAGCGTGGGATGTGTTTCTATTTGTTTGTGTTATCTATGATTTCTTTCAGCAGTGTTTTGTAGTTTTCCTTGTAGAAATCTTTCACCTCCTTGGTTAAGTATATTCTTAAGTATTTTATTTTTTGCAGCTGATATAAAAGGGATTGAGTTCTTGATTTGATTTGCTGAGAGTTATTTTTTTTTTAATCATGAATGGGTGTCAGATTTTGTCAAATGCTTTTCCTGTGTCAATTGATGTGATCATATAATTTTTCTTCTTTAGTCTGTTGACGTGGTAGAGTACATTGATTTTCAAATATTGAACCAGCCTTGCATGCCTGGAATAAACTCCACTTGGTTGTGAAACAGAATTCTTTTATATGTTGTTGATTTGATTTGCTAATACTTTTTGAGAATTTTTGAGTCTATGTTCATGAGAAATATTGGTCTGTAATTTTCCTTTCTTGTAATGTTTTTATTATATGATTTTGTTATTATGGTAATACTGGCCTCATAGAATGATTAGGAGTGATCTTGCTGCTTTTATTTTCTGGATGATATTGTGGAGAATTGGCATTATTTCTTCCTTATATATTTGGTAAAATTTACCTGTGAAGCTATCTGAATTGGTGCTTTTTTGTGGAGGCTTATTCATTATTGATTAAATTTATTTGAAAGATACAGGGTTATTCAGGCTACCTACATCTCTTTGTGTGAATTTTTGTAGTCTGTACCTTTCAAGGAATGAGTTCATTTCATCTAAATTATCAAGTTTGTGGGCATAGAAAGAGTTGTTTGTAGTCTTCCTTTGTTATCTTTTTTAATATCCATGAGACAAGTAGTGATGAAATTTTTTAAATTTATGACACTGGTAATTTGTGTCTTCTTTTTTTTTTCTTGGTTAGCTTGGCTAGAGGTTTATCGAATTTATTGCTCTTTCCAAATTTATTGCTCTATATCCAGCTTTTGGTTTCATAGATTTTTCTCTATTATTTTTCCTATTTTTGACTTTATTGATATCTGCTCCAATTTTTATTATTCATTTTTCTTTTCTTTAGATTTAAATTGTACTTCCTTCTCTAGTTTGCTAAGATGGAAGTTTAGAGTATTGATATTATAGCTTTGTTCTTTTCTAATACATTCATTTAATGCCATATATTTTCCTCTAAGCACTGCTTTTACTGCATTCCACAAATTTTGACAAGTTGTCTCAGTTTCATTTAGTTCAAAATATTTTAAAATTTCTCTTGACACATCCTTTTGTACCTGTGCATTATTTAGAAGTGTGTTGCTTAATTTTCAAATATTTAAGGATTTCCAACTATCTTTCTATTACTAATATCTTGATTAATACTTTTGTGGTCTGAGAATACACTTTATATTATTTCTGTTCTTTGAAATTTGTTAAAGTGTGTTTTGTGGCCCATAATGTATCTATCTTGGTGAATATTCCATGTGAGTTTGAGAAGAATGTATATTCTGCTGTTGTCTGATGGAGTATTGTATAAATGGCAATTAAATCAAATTAACTGATAGTTCAAGTTGATTGGTAGTATTGTTTAGGTTTACTATATCCTTATTGATTTTCTGTTTGATATATCAATTACTGAGAGAAAGATATTGAACTCTCCAACTATAGTAATGGATTTGTTATATTTCTCTATTCATTTATATCCATTTTTGCCTTATGTATTTTCATGCTTGGTTGTCAAGTGCATACACGTTAAGGATTGTTCTGTCTTCTTAGATAATTGACCCCTTTATCATTATGTAGTATCACTAAAAACTTTCCTTGTTCTAAAATCTTCTTTGTTAGAAGTTTATATAGCTACTCCAACTTTCTGTTTTATTTTTTAAATTTTTTCATTACTTTTTTTTTTTTATTATTCAGAGGCTTGCAGGGAATGGAAACTCCTGCTTTCTCTAGAATAGTGTTAGCATGGTCTATATTTCTCTATACTTTTACATTAAACTTTACATTTAAAGTCAGTTTCATATAGATAATATATACTTGTGTCTTTTTGTCCTCTGACAATCTTTTAATTATAATATTTAAATAATTCATCTTTATGATTATTTCTGTATTTTTCTGTTCATTGCCAGGGGTTTCTTTTCTGCCTTTTTTGATTTTACTTGAAGATTTTATATGGTTCCATTTTATCTAATATCTTAGGATATCATTATACATCTTTGAAAAAAAAGTAGTGGTTGCTCTAAGAGTTTACAATACCATCCAGGTCTACCTTCAAATAAAATTATTCTGCTTTATGTATGGTAAGGGTATCTTATAAAGTGAATTCCTAATTTCTCCCTACCATACTGTGACATTGCTGTCATTCATTTCACTTATTCATTTGCTATAATCACCCAATACATTATTAATATTACTTCAAACAAATAGTTATTACTTACATCAATTAGAAATAAGAAAAATATTTTATTTTACTTGCATTTATTTCTTCTCCAGTGCTTTTCCTTTTTTGTGTGTGTAGATTCAAGTTTTTGACCTATATCATTTTTCTTCTGCCTGGAAAAAAAAAAATCTGTTAATTTTTTGGCAGGACAGGTCTGCTAGTGATGAATTTTCTCAGTTTACATTTATAGGAAAAATCTTTATTTTTTTCACTTTTGAAGGATAATTTCTCTGAATATTGAAGTCTAGATTGGCAGATTTATTTTACCCGTTCAACAGAAAATTTTTCATTCCATTCTCTCTTGCTTTTATGGTCTCTGATGAATATCTGCTGTAATTCTTATCCTTGTTCCTCTGTAGGTAAAGTGTTTTTTTTTTTTTCTTTTTTCCTTCCTCAGGCTTATTTCTAGATTTTCTCTTTGTCTTTGGTTCTCTGTAGTTTGAATATGATATGCCTAGGTGTAGGTTTTTTTTGTTATTTATTCTGCTTGACGATCTCTGAGGTTTTGAATCTGTGATTGGGTGTCTGTCACTAATTTTGGAAAGTTCTTGGCCATTATTACTTCACATATTTCTTCTATTCCATTTTCTCTTTCTTCCATTTATTCCAATTGTGTCTTTGTTACACCTTTTGAGATTATCCCATTGTTCTTGGATGTTCTGTTTTGTTTTGTTTTGTTCATTCTCTGAATATCAGTTTGGAAATCTCCATTGACCTGTTTTCAAGCTCACTGATTCTTTCCTTGACCATGTCCGGTCTTCTGATGGGCCCATCAGAAATATTCTTCCACCAGATGTGGTGGCTCATGCCTATAATCCCAGCACTTTGGGAGGCCGAGGTGGATGGATTACCAGGAGTTTGAGACCAGCCTGGCCAACACAGTGAAACGCATCTTTACTAAAAATACAAAAATTAGCTGGGTGTGGTGGCACGTGCGTGTAATTCTTGCTACTCCAGAGGATGAGGCATGAGAATCGCTTGAACCCAGGAGATGGAGGCTGCAGTGAGCTGGGATATCACCACTGCACTTCAACCTGGGTGACAGAGCGAGACTGTGTCTCAAAAAAGAAAATGAGACTGTCTCAAAACAGAAAACGAAAAACAAAACTTCATTTCTCTAACAGCAATTTAAAAATTTCTTTCCTTTTGAGTTTTCTTAGAATGTCTATCCCTCTGCTTACATTTACCATCAGTTCTTGCAGTTGTCTTTTTCTATTACAGTCCTTAAGAAAATATTTATAGTTATTTTACATTGCTTGCCTGATAATTCAAACATTAGGGTTATACCTGAGTTGGTTCTGATTCTTACCTTTTCTTTTTAGACTGTGGGTTTTTGTTTTTCTCTTTTGGCTTGCTATATAATTCTACCCGTCCCCACCCCCCACCCAGTTTTAACCATTTTTAGCTGTGTAATTCAATGGCCTCAAGTGCATTCACAATGTTGTACAGCCATCACTGGGCATAAGCAAGGTGGGCTCTCATGGCATCTCCAGGTCTAGCATAGTCTGACATATAGTGGTTGCCAACCAAGTCTTTTTTTTTTGGAGACGGAATGTCGTCTGTCACCCAAGCTAAAGTGCAGTGGTATGATCTTGGCTCACTGCAACCTCCGCCACCCAGGTTCAAGCAATTCTTGTGCCTCAACCTCCCAAGTAGCTGGGATTACAGACGGCCGCCACCACACCCGGGTAATTTTTGTATTTTTAGTAAAGATGGGGTTTCACCATGTTGGCCAGACTCGTCTCAAACTCCTGACCTCAGGTGATCTGCCTGCCTTGGCCTCCCAAAGTGCTAGGATTATAGGTGTGAGCCACCTCACCTGGCCCCAACCAAATCTTGAACGAATACATAGAAATAAAGAATATTTGTTTTACTTTTTTTTTTTCCAGGAAGCTGATTATATTAGGGCTTAATGTTTTTATGGAAGAGAAGCCATGAACCTGTAACTTAGCCCAGTGCTTCAGTGCTTCTTAAACTTTAGTGAGCATTGGAGTCACTTGGAGAGTTGTTAAGATGGACTCTGCAGGTCTGACTTGGAACCTGAGATTTCGCATTTCTAACATCCTCTCGGGTGATCTTGAAGCTGTGGGTTCCTGGGTCACACCTGGAGTAGCTCTGACTTAGCTCATTCTCTGACTTTGTATGAGATGCCTTAAAAAGTTGGGTGGTTCCCTGGGAAAAGTAGCATCTCCATGTCCTGCTCACTAGGTTTTTCTGGTGCATGGTAGCAGCCATGGCAGCAGGCTAAGGCATTTATTTCCCCTTAGACTATAGTAGTTTGAGTCCCTGGGAAGTTGTGTGGCTCTCGTTCCCAAAATCAAGGCCCATGAGTCAGCATACAACCAGCTCCACCCAGAGCCAAACGTCTCTCTAAGATTAGGATGGTGTAAAGCCAGGAGAGGCTGCAACTCTCTCTATGTCCCAAAAGGAACCGCAAAGAGAAGATTACTCTATGAACTTTGGAGGCCACATTGCTACAAGAAGAGGCTTGGAGTCAATGAATCCTATTTCGCTACTTCCTCTTTCAAAAATAACCCTCAACAGAAATCTTCCAAAAGAAAGCTGTATGTTCTAAATTATTAGGCTCAGTGATTTGATACCAGTCTCTTTTCCTGGGATAGAAGGGAA
This sequence comes from Theropithecus gelada, assembly GCF_003255815.1. Lineage (NCBI taxonomy): Eukaryota > Metazoa > Chordata > Mammalia > Primates > Cercopithecidae > Theropithecus > Theropithecus gelada. Next base: position 123,350,742 of record NC_037677.1, on the reverse strand, counting down.
CTGGAGATGGCATCTCATGGTGAAGAGCCTTCTGGGTGAGAAGCTTCTATTTTCCATGTTATTATTTAAATATAATGCAGCTGTTATCACTAGGCGGCTGACACCTTTAGATCTTACAGAGCAGGATGTTAGCCAGCAGCTGTAATGCTAATTATCTTAGGCCCATGCCCACACACTATTGGTGCTTTGAAGACCTAAATATTCAGAATGTTGTTGTTAGCTCAGTTAGTGTTAATCTTTTTGGTAAGAAACATGGAAATGAGTCCAAAATGTCACGTACATTGGCTAGAGGCGCTCGGATCAGGAGCACAAGTCATGGCATCTAAGGACATCTGAGAAGTTAGACCAGCCTCTCTTCTATAGAACATGGAGATTCCCTCAAATTAGTACCATGGGAGTTTTGTTCCTGTTGCCATTGTAGGAAAGATCTAGTGGCTATGATTCTAAGTCTGCTCAAGTGATCTTATACATGGTGAAAACCCTCACGCCTCAAGGTATTGTCTCCAAAGAAATTGTCTCCAAAGAAACAATTCCAACTTCGAAGGCATATTTTATTAACCTCAAAAATGAAATATGTGAACTGTAGACTTGGGAGCATTTGTTTGACACTTCAGTGAATTTTTGTATACAGGTCCTGCCACATGGGAGCAAAGCTAAGTGCTTGCTTAAACCGGGCACCAGCCTCCTCCCGGGTGGATGCCATTAACAGAGAGGCTGTGGTAAAAATTCCAGGTATGAGTCTGACTGGAACAACTGGTTTTCTGTGATAAAGGAGTTTCACTGAGCTCCAGAATACCTTATATGTCATCCATTCACCTTCCCAGCCATGGCCTCAAGTTTCCCAAGTGTCTGAGAGTGTCTGACAGTCTCATTCCTGGGAGGACAGTGCAGGCTCATACTCATGAGCCATCTGGGGCACAGAAGCCACTTTTTCCTCCCCAGTGGTCCCATGTTACTCTTCTTCCCAGATGCCATCATCCAGGAAGGTCAAGAGTTCCTCCTGAGCCCCTCTTCCCTGGGGCTCATGGTCCCTGGGACTCCAAACTTCAATTTGTTCCAGAAGATTTAAAATGCCATATCTTGCCACTGTCACAGGATTGAAAGCCATTTTATGTTTGAGGCAGGTTAGAAACTTGTTCTTTTTTAGAAAGATGACTTTTCTCATCCTCAGCCTTGGGCTGTTGAATTTATTGCGTCTCTTCCTGTAGGTGTAAAGGAATAAATTAACATAGCATTTCCTCCTAATTGCTTGATTGCAATTAATTGCCTTTGTGCATCTGAGCACTCATCTTTCATGTGTGAAGGGATGACAATGGAGACAAATGGGGTAACTGTTTTGGATTTTAAAATATTCCCTGATTTTTCTCGGGAGGCTGAGGCAGGAGAATCACTTGAACCCAGGAGGCGGAGGTTGCAATGAGCTGAAACTGTGCCACTGCACTCCAGCCTGGCGACAGAGCGAGACTCCATCTCAAAAAAAAAAAAAGTTCCCTGACTTTTTAGAATTCTGTAATCTAGTAGCATCCATCAGCACCAGATAGTCCCTGGCTTGCTTGGGCTTCTATGTTTAGAAAACGTACTGTGTTGGTTTGGGTGTTTGGTGTAATCTAGTACTACTCTATCCAATATAGAGCCCACCAGCTGCATGTGGCTATGGAGCACTGGAAATGTATTGGAAGTATGAAATACAGCCTGGATCTCAAACACTTAGTGGGAAAAAGAAAATGGAAAAATGTCTCATTAATATTATTTGTATTGATTACGTGTTATAAGAATAATATTTCAGATATGTTGAGCAAAATAGAATACATCATTAAAATAAGCTTCGACTGTTTCCTTTTACTTTTAAAAAAATGTGGCTACTAGAAAATTCAAATTATGTGTGTGGCTAAAGTTACTTCTATTGGACAGGATTGGTCTAAATAGCTCAGGTTATTGTGTAATTCAAGGAAGAGCTCAAACCTCTTCAAAAACGATGTCAAATCACCATAGGCTTGTTCACACTTCTGGTTACCCACTACATAGGGAAACTTCCTTGCTGTATCAATTTACTTGAAACTCTTTTCAATACCCAGGCTATAATGCTTTTTGAAGAATCATAGCATTTTGTAAAAGATCTCTGGGAATTTCTGATGCATAAGGAACCTAGCTGGTTAGTCATATTGTCTTGATCTTCCTGATGACCAAGAGGAATTCCACAGTAAATGGTTCCCTCACGAGTTTGTAGGAGCCACACATCTGTTTATTAAAGGCAACAGGTGGTGTCTTTGTTTTGCTTTATGAAAATTAAAAAAATCAACTGGATATGTTGGTTGGAATCACATTTTTGAAATATGTACTTAGTATCTGGGTAAAACTGGACAAATTTCAAAATGCAGAAAAGCCTATGTTACAGAAGACAATACAATTAAGATCAGAAAAATATTAATGTGGAAATAAAGTGTTCAGGAAACTATGAATGTAATTTATAAAGTTGATGAATCCTGTATAATGTAAATTGCACAAGCAAAACTGTCTAATGGCTTCACTGTAGGGCATTAGCTCCCTCAAAGTACCTTCTTTTCTAGATGCTTCCAGACTATTTCTGTGAGTTCCTCAAGGGTTTCCAGATTTAGCAAATAAAAATACAGAATGTCAGATTAAATTCAAGTATCAGATAAACAATGACAAATTTTTAGTATAAGTATGCCCCATGCAATATTTGGGTCCTCTTATAGTAAACAATTATTCACTGTTAAGCTGAAACAATTATTTTACATGGGACTCTGCAGATGTGGTTAAGAATCTTGCCTTGGGGAGACTTCCATGGATTATCCAGGTGGGCCCAACATATTTATAAGGCATGAAGGTCAGAGTCAGAGGAGACGTGACTGTGGATGCAGAGTCGGTGTCAGGCAGCCATGAGCCAAGGAATGCAGGAGCCCCCTAGCAGGTGGAAAATACAAAGAAACAAATTCTCCTCTAAGGCCTCCAGGAGACACACAGGCCTTGATTTCAGCCCTCTGAGACACCTTTTGGTGACTTTGGACCTACAAAAGTGTAGGAGTAAATTTGTATTCTTTGAAGTCACTAAGTTTGTGGTCATTTGTTTGACAAATGTTCCTATTGTAACAGCAATAGGAAACTTTTACAAGGGCTGAGCTGGGTTTTCCCATGGGCTCCTCCAGGTCCTACAGCACAACAAAGACCAGCTTCCAACTTCCGGAAAAATATTGAGTGATCCATGATCATAGGCAACCCCTATGATTGATCCCTGTGATTGACCCTTATGATTGCCCATAGGTAATCCAATGTCATATACAACCCCCACACAGGTCCTTTCTCAGCCCCACCCAACCTGGGATCCCAGCATTCTTCTGTCGCACAGCTCTGCGCTTCCAAGCCAAACTGGTCCTGGACTCCAAGACTAGGAGGACATTTCCCCCTTCACCTGAGTCAGAAGTCCACCCAGGTTTGATTTCTTTAGGGCCACTGTTTTGCCCCACTGCCAGCCACAGGAAATGCATACATTTCTCCAGGATGGGTTACCTGGTCTTAAATCCTGCCTGTGTTCCAGGCTGGGCTGGGGGAGGGAAGCTTGGAGTCCCGGTGAGTCTCCCTTCTTGGGGCGAGGTGAGGAACGACCCTCGTGTATCCTTCCTCTAGACCTCGACATCCCATTCTCACGGTCCAACAGTTGCTCTAAGAACATACTCGCAGTACTGTAAGACACAAAAGAATGGGCAAAGGGCAGATTCAGCCATCACTTAGGAGGGAAACGCCTTTCTGTCACCAACACCCTGCAGGGTTGGCAGCTCTGTCCACAAAAATAACAGCGTCTGGGATGACTATGCAGTACTACTCCGCAAGCGAAAGCCACGTTGTCTCAAACCCCTTCTTTCCAGTAAAGTCTCTTTGCTCCATGGATTTTGTACGGACCTTTGGCACGTTTCCCCAGAACTAAGAAGAGATTACATCAAAATGCAAACTCAAGCATATCCCACTCAGGAAGAAAGAAACGAGTTTCCCAGTTTCTCTTCATCTAGGTTCAAAAAACCCTCAGCCACCCATCTCACCTCAGGCTATCTTGTTATGCAGTTTTGGAGTGAAATGGACTTGGTCATCATCTCCCAGACCGTAGAGAGAGGAACCATCCAGAAATGTAGAGGAGGTGATTTTAGAGTGTACCGGTGGGTGGTGAATCATGGGTGTGTAGAGCAAGGGACCTTAACCTCAGGCTATTTGTAAGTTACAGTGATAAGATTATTTAGTATAGCTACTCTGGTGAGTGAGTTTTCCAATATTTTCCTCTTCTTTCAGCCATTTCTTCCTAAAAAGGAAAAAAAAAAAAAGCTTTTAAGCAAGACTGCCTTAGGTCGTACCTTACTCAGAGTTGGTGCTCAAAAAACACATTTTAAATATGGGGTGGTTGAGAGGAAGCTGAGGAAGAGGGCCCACTTGGTGAGTGTGTTTAAGATTTCCAGGGAGCGGCTAGGGAAGAAGGGAGAAGGAAAGACTGAGCCTTAAAGACTTTAACCCTGAGTGAAGATGATGCTGGTGGTTGCTCTCGCCCCAGTTTCTTGCAGTTTTTCCATAGGGCTTGGGAGTACAGAAAATCTAACCAGCTTAAAGTTCTACTGAGAAAGTGAGAAGAGAAGGCACCCATTGCAGAGGCGGGGCCATTTCCTCTCTCATCTTTTGTGGGCTTGTTGAAGATAAAGTCTTCCCTTGGGGGAGAGGTAGAGTAGGAGTTGGAAGCTCCGTTGACAGTCATAGTAGATCTCTCTAATCATTAAAAACAGGCTGGGTGTGGTGGCTCACGCCTGTAATCCCAACACGTTGGGAGGCCAAGACAGGCAGATCACCTAAGGTCAGGAGTTTGAGACCAGCCTAGCCAACATGGTGAAACCCTATCTCTACTGAAAATACACAGATGAGCCAGGCATGGTGGTACATGCCTGTAATCCCAGCTACTCGAGAGGCTGAGGCAGGAGAATTGCTTGAACCCAGGAGGTGGAGGTTGCAGTGAGCCAAGATCATGTCGCTGCACTCCAGACTGGGTGACAGAGACAGACTCTGTCTCAACAAAAAAAAAAAAAAAAAAAGGCTGGGCATGGTGGCTCGCACCTGTAATCTCAGCACTTTGGGAGGCTGAGGTGGGTGGATCACGAGGTCAAGAGATTGAGACCATCCTGGCCAACATGATGAAACCCCATCTCTACTAAAAATACAAAAATTAGCTGGAGGTGGCGGCGTGTGCCTGCAATCCCAGCTACTTAGGAGGCTGAGGCAGGAGAATTGCTTAAACTCGGGAGGCAGAGGTTGCAGTGTGCCGAGATCGCGCCGCTGCCCTCCAGCCTGATGACAGAGTGAGACTTCATCTTAAAATAAATAAATAAATAAATTCACTGGGGAGAATTTTCCAGGGAACATACTTTCTTATTGAAAATTAGAGGTAATATTGAAGGAGAGGCTACATGAAACTCAGGGCAGCCCCAGGGTCTGGACGTGTTCCCTGAGGTTTCAGCAAATCCCAGTTTCTGCTTTGGCAGGCCCCAAGGGTCTGTCTGCTCAGCCACTCTGAGTGCAGAACTCTGCCCCTCCCTTGATTTTCACACTGGAGGCATTTGTGGGGGCGGTGGACTTGAAGGAAAGCTGGGGAGACAGAATTGATTTTCAACTTGAAATTGAATATTACAATAGCTATTCTCTGTTTCAAAGTCCCTGGGGCGCTCTCCTTCAACCTTTCTCTCCTGGCTTTTCTCATCTCCTTGACTTCCCCATACAGAGCAGCTCACCTGTGTCTGGTTAACTTTTTCTAAGTCAATTGAGTGAGAGGATCTTTCCTTCAACCCCACAAGCAGCTGATCAAGATATTTTCCTAAACAATGAGAGCAACCCCCCACCACCCCAAAAGAGAATGTTAGTGCTTTCATTCAGATCACTTTTAAAATCCCACTACACAAATAAATATGGTATATCTGCACTTCAAAATTATATATTATGAAGCACCGGTTTGTTTTTTTTTTTTTGGTAACATATGTGAAAATTCAGTCCTGCGTTAGCTTAATAACAACTTCACTGTCTTTTTTCTATCATTGCTATAATGGATTAAAAAGATTCAATGAGAAAGTGCAGTAGTGCACAGGATTATCTTATTATCTTCATTAAATATTGCCTAAGAAAGTGATAATTATTGTAGTCAAACTGTCAAAGCCAAAGTGAGTCACAAGACAAATATTGTAGTTAAACCCTCTAGTTTCTCCAGTGCAGGCATTTGCCTAGAAAATGTAGGTTTCTTAGTTCTTCTGATTAACAGAGGAATGCTTTCTCAGGTGTGATAGACATACATGATCCCTTACCAAGATATTCCACTGAAGGAAACTTGCAGGTTGTGGATGTAAACGATTTAGGGCCATATCATGCCATTTTCTAAAAGGAGAATTTGAGAAATATTCCAAAAGACTAGAGGCTGCATAATTTGCAGTCAAGACATGCCACCCTCGAGTATTTGTAAACACACTTATGAGCATACGTGCCAGAGACATTTGCATATTATACTTTTTAATTGGTCTCGTGATTCCACATGGAAACCTTTAGTTGAATGGAAATTCTACTCCTCCCTTCTCTATAGACAAGAAAGTTTCCTATAATGCTTTCATAGGCTGGCTTACAAAAGAGAAGAGCAGTAGCTTGAATCATGTTTTTTAGCAAATATGTAACTTTTTCCCTTAGGGCAAGAATTCCCCTCCCTGCTAATCAAGTGACATTAGATATGTGGCAGCTCACTGATGTCACCTCCTCAGCGCTTCTCCATCCTTCAGTCCTCTGACATCAGAGGCCCCGACCAGGACTGGCTCTGTAATCTGTGGGGGTCTTTGTTCAAAAATTAGAAATTTCAAGATGGCAACAGTCAAGCATTAAGCCAGTGCTCTGTTCTGAGCACTGGGCTGTGCACACCTGCCCAAGTTGCATGCTCTTAAAGCTGGCCCTGTTCAGAGTCTGTTTGGCTGTCTCTACCCTATCAATGTGCCGACTTGCCCAATTCACTTTACTTTAGTAAATCTTCTATTTCTACACTGGAAATGAAATTGTCTCTTTCCCTGGCCATAGAAACAGGAGACCCCAAGCTTTCAGGGAACTGAAATGTCAGGACGAGTGGCTCTCCTTGTGACTCCTTCAGTTTCTTACTGTATTAGTCCATTCTCATGCTGCTAATAAAGACATACCGGAGACTGGGTAATTTATAAAGAGACTTAATTGACTCACAATTCTGCAGGGCTGGGGAGGCCTCAGGAAACTTATAATCATGGCAGAAGGGGAAGCAAACACATCCTTCTTCACGTGGTGGCAGCAAGGAGAAGTGCAGAGCAAAAGGGGGAAAAGCCCCTTGTAAAACCATCAGATCTCGGAAGAACTCACTAGCACAACAGCATAAGGGTAACTGCCCCTTGCCCCATGATTAAATTACCTCCCACAACATGTAGGGATTATGGAAACTACAATTTAAGATGAGATTTGGGTGAGGATACAGTCAAACCATATCACTTGCATCACTGCTAATTAAATATTCAAGCAACATTTCTCCTTTGGGCATTTTATAGGTCACAAACATCCCCTCATCTAACATTATTCTGTTATTTCATATGAATTGGATTGTTCTTTCCTGAAGTTTCAAGATGGATGTTGTGGTCACCGGACACCTAGCAAGTCTACCTAGATAACTCAAAAGAGGAAATTTAGGTCTAAGAAAAATTTGAGAACATTGGAAGAAATGGATCAAGGTTAATTTCAGAGGAGATTTTGAACTGACTCCAGGAGAATTTATTTCAGCAAATGAATTTATCATAGCGAATAATTATTGCATGGGTAGCATGGGATGGGTGGCACTCATTCATCAGTGAGTGAGGAATGGCCTGCTCGCTAAAGGAATTTATAGTTTAGTGAAAAGATGAGGCATGTATGCCCATGGTTTTAATGAGCATGACAGAAAAGCAGGAATCTGGGAAGGCTTCCTGACAGGTGGATTAGAGCTGGGCCTCAAATGATTTTGACAAATAGAGATGGAAAGTGAGGAAGGGTACTCCGGGAAGAACCTTTGTGAGCAAAGGCCTAGAGGTGGGGCAGTCCTGGCCGTGCTTGGGTAGTGGCAGATACTCCATTTATGAGGAAATATGCAGTCCATGTGAAGGGGAGTAGGAAATAAAGCTGCAAAAATGGCTGGGACAAGACTTACAAGGGGCTCAGATGCCAAGAGAAGGAGACTGAACTCTACAGAAAGCAATGTGAGAAGTGACTGTGGGGGCTGATAGTGGCTTTTGAATTTGGGAATTGTATGTTGTAATTTAGGAAGATGGACCAGGCAGTTGTGTTAGAAAAAATAGACGCTTGGGAGGATGTGATGAATTGCTTTAATTTCTGACACCTCGTATGAAAGCTGCACTTGCAGTCTTGCAAGACTGAGGCTTGGGGGAGAACAAAAAAAAAAAGAAAAAATAAGAAAAAAGAGAAATACTTGGGGTGGGAGGCAAGGCAGTTGGAAGGTTAGTGTTTGGGAGAACCGCAATAATGGCTTGAGCATGATTTGCAGCAAAAGGAATTAAATAGTTCTCAGGGTTGGCAGAGAATGCAAGGGGCACTGCAGATGACTCCATGGTTGGGTGGCTGGAAGGATGTTTGCCCACTTGATAGAAATATAGAGTTCGAGGTAGAAGGCGGTGTGAGGGGCATAAGCATGTCAGTGGGCCGATGGTGAGCAGGGGTGTCTGGCACACACAGGTTAGGACACATGGGAGACGCCACACAGCTGGCAGTGAGCCAGGAGAGTTCACGCTCTGGAGTCCTCTTCAGAGAGTGCTAGCCGGGGCCTGGGAGGGCTGAGAAGGTCAAAGAAAGTAGATATGGGGGGGAGTGGGAAAGAGCTGGGCCAAGGGACAGATCTCCACTTTGGAGGCCATGGGGGAAAGTAGAGAAGAAGTCCAGTTGAGAAAGCTGGGAGGAGCGCCCAGAGAGGGGAACACAGGGTGCTTCATGGGAAGCGAAACTCCAGGAATGGGGTGGCTGGTCAGCAGGGTCAAGGACAGCGAGGGGGAAAGACCACCTGGCGAGGAGGTGAGGAGGTCAGTGGGGGCCTTGAGGAAGCAGTTCTGGTGCGAGGCTATCCAGAGACTGAGCAGGCGGAATGTTTAGACCATGGAACATGCACCTAAGGGATGGAGGAGACTCCTTCAGCTTGCAAAGGTGGCCCTGCAGAGGTTTGACTTTCTATGTGGGGGGTGTCTAAGTGTGTCTGTGATTTGAAGAGAGGGAAGTAGTGAAGGAGAAAATACACAAGAGAGGGAGAGTCACGACCGAGCAGAATGTAAAAGCAGGTGAGAAAAGATGCCAAGGGCCATGTCTTCCTAGATGGGGAGAGAAACAAAGACACCACACAGTTTCCATAGATGCCCTTTCTCTGCTATTCCAAACATCACCAGATGCCACAGATGTTACCTGTTGGAGATGCAGGTTAAATTAATGTATGCCAAAATTAGACTTTATATTATACAGCTTTGTCCAATAAACACCTTCCTGGTGATACTATCAACCACAGGTATGGCGGAGGGCCAGGCTCATCTCGGCGGAGGGCCGCCATTCTATTTCATCTGGAGATTGGCCCAGAGTTCCTTAATCCATTCTATCTTCTCTTTGCTGTGATGTCTCATGCCTCTATAACTACTGCTCTAGCATCTACATATTGATAGAATTTTTGGGTGTTGGAAGCTGCTTTTCTTTCATGGCACTTTCACATACATTTGACCCTCACTATGACTCTGTGAAGAACTTAGGGCTGTTAATGCTGTATCCACTTCCCAGATCAGCAACCTGAAACCTGGGGATGTTGAACGATTAATCAAAGTCACACAAGCACTGTTATGGGACCAGAAATGGGCTCTTTTGAACTCCTGATGTAATTCCCTTTCAGCAACATGAGACACGGGGTGAGAGTTCCCCACCAGGCACTTTGACAGCACCTTTTTGAGAGAGTAGTCAGAGTCAAGGCTTTCTAAGTGGAATTAGAATTTGAGGTCAGCCCTGCAGCACCCAAGCTGAGTATGATCTCCTGCTGGTTACTCAAAGAGTGGGAATTTTCTGTTTTCTGAGGTGCGATACCCGTGATGGTGTTGGCGGGTTTTACGCCCATATATGCCGTTGCACTTGTATATAGGGTCAGGCAGAGGGGTCGTCTGATGCAAGAAGCACCAACAAATGAGAGAAGACAAAGCAGCGGGACGCCCAGGAGAACAAGATGAGTTGCTGCAAAGGTGTAATTAGCATCACAATGGGGCAGTGCCAGGAGCCAAGCAAATCCAATTTATTTTTCTGATAAATAAATGCTGCTCTTGTCATTGTGCAATGATATCAGGTTCTCTTCATGCATCCCTTTCTTTCACCAAGAATCCATTAGTTTTGCATGCATCTTCAATTATCCCGTTACAGAGTGAGGAAGCAAAGTTATTTCAGTCGATAGAAAATCTCCTTCTCCAGCCTGGGAGCACAGCGAGACTCCGTCTCAAAAAAAAAAAAAAAAAAAAAAAAAAAAAAAGAAAATCTCCTTCTTACTCTCCTATTTGAATGGAGGGAGAAGACCCTGGGACACTAATAATATTTTCTTACATCGATAAAATAGAAAGAAAAAGGATTTATGGATTTCCAAACACAACGAATGCATTGATGCCTGTGTGTAGAACCCATCCCTGTTCACTCATTCATTCAAAAAACATCTGTTGAGTACCTACTGTGCACGAGGAATGCAGATAAATCCTGAATACTTTGCGCATTTGACAAGGGGCCCATCTACCTTGTCTAAGAGAAGGGACGCGTTTTGGGCTATTTCAAATCGACCCCAACAGGAAGAGTGTTATTATATTAATAATATGGTTGTGAAGTTCTCTCTATTGATGACAAGCCTCTCAAAGAGCTTACACTTTTTGAATCTTTATGAAAAATTCAAAACAGTTCCACAGTTATAAGAAACGTGCAAGTGCAACACACAGAACACTGGTCTCTTAAACTATTTGGGAGTCAGTTGCTGAGCTGATGCCTCATCTTCCCTGAATACTTTACTAAATTCCTTACAGAAAAGGCATCATTTGACCTAAACTCTGGAAAAATGAAGAGAATTTTAGATATGCAGGGATGAGCAAAAGGCCATCCCAGATAGAAAGATGAAGCTGAACAAAGGTAGAAAAGTGGAAAATGATGCAGACACACAGAAGATAGTGTAGGGAGAAAACATAATTTTTTTCCTTTCCCTTTTTAGGTTCTTAGCTGAGATGCTTTCCTGAAAGCAAAAGTCAGATGCACAAAAGAAAAAGTTTTGTTAATGCGTGTTCTACCCATCATGGGGGAGAGGCCTTACTTCAAAAGTATTTCTTTCTCAAGGCAGTGGCTTAGGGGCCTTGCTTAAGTAGTATTTTAACAAAGAGCCACAAATCTTCCATGGTGACAAGATAAAGAAGAGAGTATTTTCAGGCTTCTAAAAGGCAAGACAATGTGGGAAAGAAAATTTATGGGGAGAGTGAAGTCAGCTCCTGGATCCTCTCTGACACCACTATCTCTGAGCTCTGTTTCTGAACTGATAAAGGCAAAGAAGGGGGCAGAGTGTGCGGCTGTGTTTTAACCTTTTAACTTTAGCTAAAATCCCCAGTGTCTTAGAGAGGGATATTTCAGTGTTCTTCAATAGTAAAATTATGGAAAACAAGAACAAATTGTGTGCCACTTAATACTTTTGTCTGTAAACAACAAACCCCAAAACCCACCAGCTGAAGGTAGAAGGAATCTATTGTTTCGCATGAGTGAGAACCAGGCATAGCTTTAGGTATGCATCTGGACGTTCATCAGAAAATGTCCAGACCCTGTGTCTCCACATCTTATTGTTTGACTTCAGTTATGGGCTTCATCCCAGACAATCTTTTCTCTCATGTCAAAGAAGGGCTGCAACAGCTTCAGACCTTGCATTCTCTCTGTTTCTCTCTCTCTCTCTCTCTCTTTTTTTTCCCCTGAGACAGAGTCTTGCTCCATTGCCCAGGGTGGAGTGCATGGCATCATCTCCGTTCACTGAAATGTCTGCCTCCTGGGTTCAAGCAGTTCTCCTACCTCAGCCTCCTGAGTAGCTGGGATCACAGGCGTACACCACCACACCCGGCTAATTCTTGTATTTTTAGTAGAGACGGGGTTTCATCGTGTTGGCCAGGCTGGTCTTGAACTCCTGACCTCAAGTGATCCGCCTGCCTTGGCCTCCTAAAGTGCTGGGATTACAGGCATGAGCCACTGCACCTGGCCTTTTTTTTTTTTTTTTTTCAATGGTTGTGAGTTTGAGGGTAAAACATTTTAATTAGCTTTTTTTTAAAAAAAATATTAATTCAATAGCTTTTAGGGTACAAGTGTTTTTTGTTACATGGATGAATTATAGAGTGGTGAATTCTGAGATTTCAGTGCGCTTGTCATCCAAGTAGTATACATTGTACCTAATGTGTAGTTTTAAAATTCTTAGTCCCCCTCCTACTCTCCATCTTCTGAGTATCTAAGTCCACTCTGTATGCCTTTGCTTACTCACAGCTTAGCTCCCACTTATGAGTGAGAACATATGGTTTTTGGTTTTCCATTCCTGTGTTATTTCACTTAGAATAATGGCTTCCAGCTCCAATCCAAGTTGCTGAGAAAGACATCATTTCATTCCTTGTAATGGCTGAGTAGTATTCCATGGTGTATATGCACTACATTTTATTTATCCACTCAGTCAATGGGCACTTAGTCAATGGTACTACATCTTTGCAATTGTTCATTGTGCTGCTATAAACATACGTGTGCAAGTCAGACCCTGCATTCTCTCAGGAGAAAATAGTATATTTTTCCCTGGATAGCTAAAAGACATCTTGTTACATCTTGTTGCTTCTGATTGGTCATGTGTTCATCCTTCGATCAATTACTGTGCCCAAAACAATGTGATCTTTGTTGATTGGCTGAGATCTAGCTCATGTGCTTCCCTTGGAGCTGGGGTGAGGCCAGGTCTCTTCCAATAACAAGGAATGAGAGTTTGGTGGAGGTGGTTTTCCAGCAAGAAATAAGGATGTGGTTACAAAAAAAGTAGGATAGACTACAGGAAATAATGGAAAAGAAGTCTGAATGTCCACAGCAGGCAGAGGGTCTGGGGGTCAGATTGGAAAGGTCATGAATACCAGTATTGGTCACTCAGGACACTCAGTATCTTGGGGTCAGCCTTTATGTCTGTTCAGCGTAATAATAATAGCAATGATTTACTCTGTGCTAGACATTGTTCTATATCCTTTATTCCCATTAACTAATTTTCATATGTGACTAGCACAGTGCTGGGCATACATTGACCTCTCAATAAACATCCACCGACTTGGAGCCACCGTTTAAAGATGCCCAGAGACACGGAGCCCTGAGACAGCATGGCCATCAGAGGTGTGGGAAATCAACCATTCCTGGACTATATTATGCTCCTACTGTTTAAAATGTTTGCAGCTTAGTGAGAGATAGCCCTTGGCCATAATTGCCTCTTGGTACAATTTAGGACCCAGAGGATTTAGAGGAGTTCCCCGGGAAAGGACTGTTCAATAAAATAGTAGTTCACTGAAGTATAGAAATTAGAATTATTAACCCTGATGGCCTCACCGAGGTGGGTTTATTACAAAGCCTCAGCATCAGGGACCAGCACTTGTACTATCTCCTTCCAAGATCTTAGGAGGGACCCCTGCAGTGTGTCCACATGGCCAAGTTTTATAAAATTTGCAAGAAAACTTTCCTAAAATAAATCACTTGACACTGAAAATTGAAAGGGCGAACAATGTGTCTACATTGAAACAGAATGGCTATATTCCAGAAAAAAAACTTAAAGACTTTTAATAAAAATATGTAAAATGACAGGAAGAAGAAAATAGTCTTTGGACATTCATATCAAAAAGTCAAGTCATTTTAAGGGAGGGACACTCAAATTGTAATCAGCCTTTTCAACAGCAACAATTCATACCAAAAGGCAACAGAATTACATATTTAAGATACTCAAAGAAACTGTGAACCGAGAATTTTATATCCAGCCAAGTTCTCTTTCAAGGATAAAGGCCACAAACAAATTCTCATGAATATGCAAGAACTTAGGGCTATTGTTACCTTGAGCCTTGCTCTAATGGAGAAAGAGTTATAGGCAACTAAAATGACTGAGGGACATTGGCAAAAGGACTGCTGGTGAGCTTAAATATATAACTGATGGTTTTAAGGAGAAATATAGCATAGGGCTCTCACCATATTGACGCTGTACAGCTAAGCTATCAAAAATGGGAACCATTTATGAAGAAAAGGATAAGCTCGTTGACTGACTAATTGGTATTAACTGGGAGCAAATGAAATATGATATTTCATATTAGAAGCTAGGGAGAAGAATGAGAGTGCAAAGAAGAGACTACTAGCTAATTTTAATACTTTTTAAACAGTAGGTGATCAATAAATAAAAGTCACAAGAGGAGAGACCAAAGTATTATAAAATGGCACTAGCATAAAGGTAACTACTTTTTATAAAAATACAGCCTTCCTAAATCCCAAAAGATTAAAAATAAAGAGTAGAAAGATAAAAAATAAAAAAGACTATACACTGAGGGCTGGATATGGTGGCTCATGCCTCTAATCCCAGAAGTTCGGAAACCTGAGGCAGGAGGATCATTTGAGCTCAGGAGTTTGAGACCAGACTGGGCAACATGGCAAGACCCTGTCTCTGAAAAAAAAAGACTATATACTGGAAGACTGTTATATATATTTAAAAATACATGCAAATGTGTGTGTGTGTATACATATGTGTGTGTATATATATATGTACACAGGTATATATATGTGTATGTATATATATCTGTATACATATATATACACACACACACACGCATGTACATATACACATTTTTCTTTTTTTGAGATGGAGTCTCACTGTGCTGCCCAGGCTGGTGTGCAATGGCATGACCTCGGCTCATTGCAACCTCCACCTCCCAGGTTTAAGTGTGATTCTCCTGCCTCAGCCTCCTGAGCAGCTGGGATTACAGGCATGTGCCCCCATGCCCAGCTAATTTTGTATTTTTAATAGAGATGAGGTTTCACCATGTTGGCCAGGCTGGCTTCTAACTCTTGACCTCAAGTGATCCACCCACCTCAGCTTCCCAAAGTGCTGGGATTATAGGCATGACCCACTGTGCCCTGCCCATATATGCATATTTATAGATGTCCCCCAATTTATAATGGTTCGACTTACAATTTTTTGACTTTTCTGTGGGTATTCTTTGGTATTAAATACATGTTCAACTTATAATATTTTTGACTTATTATAGGTTTATCTGGACATAACTCCATCATAAGTCAAGGCGTATCTGTGTATATACTCACAAGCATATAATATAACAGAAGTGAGACAAAATATACTGATAATAATAGCAAATATACCAGGTGTGGTGGCTCATGCCTGTAATCCCAGCACTTTGATAGTCTGAGGCAGGAGGATCACTTGAGGCCAGGAGTTAAAGACCAGCCTGGGCCACATGGTGAATTCCCATCAAGAAAGAAGAAAAAGAAAGAAAGAGTGTGTGTGTGTGTGTGTGTGTGTGTGTGTGTGTGTGTGAGAGAGAGAGAGAGAGAGAGAGAGAGAGAGAGAAAGAAAGGGGAAGAATAAGTAGAAGGAGGAGGAGAAGGAGGAGAAAGCCTTACCCTATTAAAAGAAAAAGATTAACAGTTTGGCTACCAAACAAAAATTCAGCACAATGCTCTACATTGAAGGCACTCCTAAAATGAAGAGATTCAGATACATTAACAATTAAGGAATAGACAAACTTATACTAGGTAAAATAATACATAAATAAAATAAAAAGAAGGATAAACATTTAAGGGGGAAAGATTGGTGTCTGGTGAGGTAGAACTCAGATCAGAAAGCGTTTCAAGAGACAAACATAGTTTATAATCTTCACAATGAAGATACCACAGTTATTAATATTTAGGTATCCAGTAAAAAACCTCTGCTTTATTGATAAAACAGAATCAATGAGAAAATCGAGGAGAAGTTGTTAAATACATTAATATTAGAATCCACCTCTCTCAACAGCAGGAATACCATATGGACAAAAAAATTATTAAGACTATGGAAGATCTAATTAGCATGTGTAAGGTAAGTTATATACATATGAGCATGTGTAAGATAAATCATATATATATACACACAACATAAGAGAAGACACTTTATTTTAAAATACATAGGACATTTAAAAGTAGATCAAATCATTCCATAAAAAGGTTTCAATGAATGTAAAGAAACAGAAATAATACATCTAGCATTCTATGACCACAATAAACCACAGAAGTTAGCATTAGCTATTGTTTTAATTGGAGTTTGACAAGTACCTTATAAAAATTATTTAGAAGAACAAATGCAGAAGATTCACTAGGAGAACCTGAAAGAAGATGAGCAGCAGGGGTGGGGAGCAGAGGCTAAAGGTACAATAAAGCCTCTAAAAGTGAAACATAAAGCCTCTTCAACTAAAATGGTGTGGAATTGGTACATGCATAGATAGACTGACCGACGGAACAGAGTAGAAAAACCTGGAAACAGACCCAATTGCATATAGAAATTTATTACTTGTTGAAAGATTGGATCTCAAACCAGAGTAGGAATGGCAAGGACACCCCTATCCTTTCGTCACAGGAAGTTGCAGTCATGGATGCACCAGGTTGGAGAGTGTCTTAGTCCATTTTTTGCTGCTGTCACAAAATAAGTACAGACCTGGTAATTTATACATACAGATATTTATTTCTTATAATTCTGGAGGTTGGGAAGTCCAAGATCCAGGGACTGGCATCTGGTGAGGGCCTTTGTGCTGTGTCAGTCCATAGCAGAAGGTGAGAGGGCAAGAGAACGTGTGAGGGAGCCAGAAGCTAAAGGGGGCTGAACTCACTTTTATGCCCAACCCATTCTTGTGATAACTAACCTACTCTAGTGATAATGACTTTAATCCTGTTTGTGAGGGCTAAGCCCTCATGACCTAATCACCTCTTATTAGGCCTCATCTCCCAACACTGTTGCACTGGGGATTAAGTTTCCAACACATGTACTTTGGGGGACACATTTGAACCAGAGCAGGTTCATGCTCTTCTCAGAACCTCAGAATACAAACTTCTTTAGAAGTAAGATTCTTGCAAATGTAATTAGTTCAGATGGAGTCATACTGGAATGGGGTGGGCCCTTAATACACTATGACTGATGTCCTTATAAGTGTAGGCGACACAGAGACACGTAGGGAGAAAGCTGTGGGATGACAGAAGCAGAGACTGGAGTGATGCATCTACAAGCCAAGAATACCAAGGACTGCTGGCAACACCAGAAGCTAAGAGAGAGGCATGAAACAGTTTCTCCCCAAGAAACTTTAGAGAGAGCATGGCCCTGCCAATAACTTGATTTCAGACTTCGAGCATCAAGAGCTGTGTAAATTTCTGTTGTGTAAGCCATCCAGTACTTGGTTATGGCAGCCCTAGGAAGCAGATACACTGGGCATAGAGACTGAGAGGCTGTTGGACAGAAGCTAGGATGAAGTGGCCCATGATGACCCTGTGAAAAGGATGGGGTGGGGAGAAAAGGATGGGTTTAAGAAATATCTAGGAGACAGAATTCATGGGACTTAGACGGGGGAAGAGGAAGCAGCCAGGTCTGTAAGTGGGTGACTTGTACATACTGTCTCTTGAGACTAGAATAGCTATACAGGGTCAGTTTGATGTGGGGAGAGGGAAGATGGTTTTGATTGGGGAAATGATGGGTTTGCTTTTGGAACATGGCTGAATATATGAGACCAGGGCTTAGGAAAATTCAGACTAGAGATTTTGATTTAGTAATTAACAGCATATGCTACAAATCATTGCATCTTAAACATTTTTGACATTAGTTATTTGGGACACAAACGCTGTGACTCCTAACTACCCTGTTCCAACTTCTCGGCTGAAGAAACATTTCTAACATCCAGAAAATTTCACTGTCCAAAGACATTCCAAGGGGATTATTTATATAACAACAAAATAATAGAAATGGCATACTTATCATTATATAATTATCTATAATAACATCTCGCAAATCTTAGCAATAGGAGTCTGAAGGGTTCATGTTTGTACCATTACACATTGTCCTAAATCTGAGCACTGAAAAATTATGGGCCAAAAATGCTATGGATGCTAATAGGCATCTCATTATATAACAAACCAAATAGCTCACAAGAAATTTAAGTGATAATGATGAGTCAAACTAATAAAGATTTCTAATTAAAATGGAATAATAGCAGCAAGCCCAAACCACGACAACTTAAGACAACACTAACAATGCATTCATGACAAAGCACTGTCCCTGAAAATTCCACGTGTTTATTTGCACAGGAAGTAGCAGAGAAGCAATACTGTCAAGAAAAATACCGAAGCAGAGCCCTCAATAAAAGCTGATACGGCACTGATTTTCATTTAAGAACTCCAGATTTAGAAACACCTTTCACGGGTAACCATTTTAAAAATATAAAAGACTTTGGAGCTACATGCCATTTGTCTGTTAGAAAAGAAAGTGATTTGTCCAAAAAGATTTGCATATTAGTATTCTCAGCCTATCTCATTCTCCTTCGAAGGGGGAGTCTGATACTTTTGTGTTGGGGTTTGTGTTGTGTTAATCTGTTCTATTGATCTATGTAATAAGTGAAGAAGAGAAGGGAAGAAAACTAGACTGAATTATGTAGGAAAATGGGAGAGATACTTACAGAGAAAAGTTAGAGCCTTAAAGCCAAGAGGAGCTAGGAGGATTTTTATGAGGGAGGAAGAAGAGATGTGCAGGAAAAACCTGAGAAAAAAGGCAAGAGACTCTGGAGGGTGTGGCTGCCTCGAGGAGTGGGATTTGAAAGAGTTTGCTCATCTTGTGGAGTGCCAGGCAATACCATTCCCTTTTTGGCATAGGCTGGGGAGACTTCATTAACAACCAAAATAGATTTTCAGGTTTGGGGTATTGGTATTGTTTTGTTTTTATTTAATTTTATTATTTAGTTAGTTAGTTAGTTAGTTGAGACAGACTCTGACTTTGTCTCCCAGGCTGGAGTGCAGTGGTGCAATCTTGGCTCACTGCAACCTCTGTCCCCCGAGTTCAAGCGATTCTCTTTGCCTCAGCCTCCCAAGTAGCTGGGATTACTGGTGTGCACCACCATGTCTGGCTAATTTTTGTATTTTTAGTAAAGTCAGGGTTTCCCCATTTTCGTCAGGCTGGTCTCGAACTCCTGACCTCAGATGATCCACCCACCTTGGCCTTCCAAAATGCTGGGATTGCAGGTGTGAACCACCACGCCTGGCCTGGTCTTGCATTTCCACTGGGGTAACAGAAAGAGATTTAACAGCCTGACAGCACAATGTTGAGAAATCCTTCTAAAGATGGAAGTTGGAGGTTTGTAGGGTGATGAGACAGCTTAGGGTGAGGACATGGCATGGAATCCTCTTTGCATTGGCCCTGAAGGACTGCTGTCAATGGCTTTTCGGAGACTTTTTATCTGTGAAGACCAAGGTTCTCTCCATGGTGTGGATAAAGTAGTTTGGTACGTGGCTTCTAGTGTTCTGTGCTGATTTAGATAAGCAAAGCCCATTTGCTATGAAAGCCTCAAGGCTGAGAATTTGTCTCCAGGGCCTTCAGTTCTGCAAGCACCTAGTTTCTCTCTGCTCTCCTTTGTCTGTTGGGAGGTGAGAACTGGAACCTTCTTCTTGCAGCCAATGGAAAGCTCAGTGTGTATATGGAGTGATGATGGTATTGACTAAGAAGGATATGGCATGGGCGGCGGTTCTAAAATACTCATAAAAGTTACTGAGAACCCAAAAAACCTTTGTTAAGGTGGTTACATCTATTGAGATGTACCACATTAAAACTTACAACTGAGATGTTAAAAATGTTTATTAATTAATTTAAAAATGACAATAACAAAGCCATTGCAAGTTCACAAAAATGACATCTTCATCAAATATAACTGTATTTTCCAAGAAAAAGAAAGTGAGAAGAGTGGCACTGTTTTACCTTTTTGCAAATATCTCTCTCTCTCTCTCTCTCTTTTTATTTAGCGATGGTGAGATGGGGTCTTGCTTTGTAGCCCAGGCTGGTCTTGAACTCCTGGGCTCAAGCGATCCTCCCACTTCAGCCTCCCAAAGTTCTGGGATTACAGTCATGAGCTACTGCACCCAGCTTGCAAATCTCTTTAATGTCTGGCTTAATAGAAGATAGCTACATTTTCATAGCTTCTTCTTCAGGTAATATGTTGTGATATATTTGGTTGAACTAATATGAGGAAAATCTGGTCTACAGAGGTGTGTACTTGGAAAAAGGACTGCTATTCTAATAGCCTCTTCGGATAAGCATGAATATTCTCCTTTTATACTATATTAAAACTGGACAGTAGATACCTGGGCAAAATGGCTGAATAGGAACAGCTCCAGTCTTCAGCTCCCAGTGAGACCAATACACAAGGCAGGTGATTTCTGCACTGAGGTACCTGGTTCATCTCACTGGGATTGATTAGACAGTGGGTGTAGCCCATGGAGGGCAAGCAGAACCAGGGTGGGGTGTCGCCTTACCTGAAAGTGCAAGGGGTCACAGAACCCTCTCCTCTAGCCAAGGGAAACCATGAGGTACTGTGCCTTGAGGGATGGTGCTATCTGGCCCAGATATTATGCTTTTCCCACAGTCTTCGCAACCCACAGACCAGGAGATTCCCTCGGGTGCCTACACCACCAGGGCCCTGGGTTTCAAGCACAAAACTGGGTGGCCATTTGGGCAGACATGGAGCTGACTGCAGGAGTTTTTTTTTGTACCCCAGTGGCACCTGGAATGCCAGCGAGATAGAACCATTCACTTCCCTGGAAAGGGGGCTGAAGCCAGGGAGCTGAGTGGTCTTGCTCAGTGTATCCCACCCATACAATGCCCAGCAAGCTCAGATCCACTGGCTTGAAACTCTTGATGCCAGCACAACAGTCAGAAGTCAACCTGGGATGCTCAAGCCTGATGGGGGGAGGGGTGTCCACCATTACTGAGGCTTGAGTAGGCAGTTTTCCCCTCACAGTGTAAGCAAAGCTGCCAGGAAATTCAGACTGGGTGGAGCCCACCACAGCTCAGCAAAGCTGCTGTAGCTAGACTGCCTCTCTACATTCCTCCTCCCTGGGCAGGGCATCTCTGAAAGAAAGGCAGCAGCCCCAGTCAGGAGCTTATAGATAAAACTCCCAACTCCCTGGGACAGAGCACCTGGGGGAAGGGGTGGCTGTGGGCACAGCTTCAGCAGACTTAAATGTTCCTGCCTGCTGGCTCTGAAAAGAGTAGAAGATATCCCAGCACAGTGCTCAAGCTCTGCTAAGGGACAGGCTGCCTTCTTAAGTGGATCCCTGACCCCCATGCCTTCTGATGGAGAGATACCTCCCAGCAGGGGTGGACAGACACCTCATACAGGAGAGCTGCAGCTGGTATCTGGCAGGTGCCCCTCTGGGATGAAGCTTCCAGAGGAAGAAGCAGGCAGCAATCTTTGCTGTTCTGCAGCCTCTGCTGGTGATACCCAGGCAAACAAGGTCTGGAGTGGACCTCCAGCAAACTCCAGCAGAGCTGCAGAAGAGGTGCCTGACTGTTAGAGGGAAAACTAACAAACAGAAAGCAATAACATCAACATCAACACAAAGGACGACCACACAAAAACCCCATTCAAAGGTCACCAACATCAAAGATCAAAGGTAGATAAATCCACGAAGATGAGGAAAAACCAGTGCAAAAAGGCCGAAAATTTCAAAAACCAGAAGGCCTCTTCTCCTCCAAAGGATCACAACTCCTCGTCAGTAAGGGAACAAAACTGGACAGAGAATGAGTTTGACAAATTGACAGAAGTAGGCTTCAGAAGGTGGGTAATAACAAATTCCTCCAAGCTAAAGAAGCATGTTCTAACCCAATTCTAGGAAGCTAAGAACCTTGATAAAAGGTTACCGAAACTGCTAACTAGAATAACCAGTTTAGAGAAGAACATAAATGACCTCAAAAACACAGCACGAGAACTTCATGAAGCATACGCAAGTATCAATAGCTGAATAGATTAAGTGGAAGAAAGGATATCAGAGACTGAAGATCAACCTAATGAAATAAAGCATGAAGACAAGATTAGAGGAAAAGGTATGAACAAAGCCTCCAAGAAATATGGGACTATGGGAAAAGGCCAAACCTATGTTTGATTGCTGTACCTGAAAGTGACGGGGAGAATGGAACCAAGTTGGAAAATACACTTCAGGATATTAGCCAGGAGAACTTCTCCAACCTAGCAAGACAGGCCAACATTCAAATTCAGGAAATACAGAGAACACCACAAAGATACTCCTCAAGAAGAGCAGCCCCAAGACACATAATTGTCAGATTCACCAAGGTTGAAATGCAGGAAAAAATGTTAAGGGCAACCAGAGAGAAAGGTTGGGTTACCCACAAAGGGAAGATCCCAAAGAATAACAGTGGATCTCTCTACAGAAATTGTACAAGCCAGAAGAGAGTGGGGACCAATATTCAACATTCTTAAATAAAAGAATTTTCAACCCAGAATTTCATATCTAGCCAAACTAAGCTTCATAAACGAAGGAGAAATAAAATCCTTTACAGACAAGCAAATGCCGAGGGATGCTGTCACCATAAGGCCTGCCTTACAAGAGCTCCTGAAGTAAGCACTAAATATGGAAAGGAAAAACCAGTACCAGCCACTGCAAAAACATACCAAAATGTAAAGACCACCAACACTATGAGGAAACTGCATCAACTAATGGGCAAAATAACCAGCTAGCATCATAATGACAGGATCAAATTCATACATAACAATATTAACCTAAAATGTAAACAGGCTAAATGATCCAATTAAAAGACACAGACTGGCAAATTGGATAGAGTCAAGACCCATCAGTGTGCTGTATTCAGGAGACCCATCTCATGTGTAAAGACACACATAGGCTCAAAATAAAGAGATGGAGGAAAATTTACCAAGCAAATGGAAAGCCAAAAAAAAAAAAAAAAAAAGCAGGGGTTGCAATCCTAGTCTCTGATAAAACAGACTTTAAACCAACAAAGATGAAAAAAGACAAAGACGGGCATTACATAATGGTAAGGGATAATGCAACAAGAAGAGCTAACTCTCCTAAATATATATGCACCCAATACAGGAGCACACAGATCCATAAAGCAAGTTCTTAGAGGCTAAAAAGAGACTTAGACTCCCACACAATAATAGTGGGAGACTTTAACACCCCATTGTCAATATTAGACAGATTAACGAGAGAGAAAATTAACAAGGATATTCAGGACTTGAACTCAGCTCTGGACCAAGCAGACCTAATAGACCTCTACAGAACTCTCGATCCTAAATCAACAGAATATACATTCTTCTCAGCACCACATAGTACTTATTCTAAAATTGACCACATAATTGGAAGTAAAACACTCCTCAGCAAATGCAAAAGAATGGAAATTATAACAAATAGTCTCTCAGACCACAGTGCAATCAAATTAGAACTCAGGATTAAGAAACTCACTCAAAACCACACAACTACATGGAAACTGAACAACCTGCTCCTGAATGACTACTGGGTAAATAACGAAATTAAGACAGAAATAAATGTTATTTGAAACCAATGAGAACAAAGACACAATGTACCAGAATCGCTGGGACATAGCTAAAGCAGTGTTTAGAGGGATATTGATAGCACTAAATGCCAACATGAGAAAGCAGGAAAGATCTAAAATCAACACCTTAACATCACAATTAAAAGAACTAGAGGAGCAAGAGCAAACAAATTCAAAAGCTAGCAGAAGACAATGAATAACTAAGGTCAGAGCATAACTGAAGGAGATAGAGACACGAAAAACCCTCCAAAAAAATCAATGAATCCAGGAGCTGGTTTTTTTTAAAAGATTAACAAAATAGATAGACCACTAATAGACCACTAGCCAGACTAATAAAGAAGAAAAGAGAGAAGAATCAAATAGACACAATAAAAAATGATAAAGGGGATATCACCACTGATCCCACAGAAATACAAATTACCATCAGAGAATACTATAAACACCTCTAAACAACTAAACTAGAAAATCTAGAAGAAATGGATAAATTCCTGGACACATACAACCTCCCAAGACTAAACCAGGAAGAAGTCGATTCCCTGAATGGACCAATAACAAGTTCTGAAATTGAGGCAGTAATTATTAGCCTACCAACCAAGAAAAGCCCAGGACCAGACAGATTCACAGCTGAATTCTACCAGAGGTACAAAGAGGAGCTGGTACCATTCCTTCTAAAACTATTCCAAACAACAGAAAAAGAGAGACTCTCCCTTAACTCATTTTATGAGGCCAGCATCATCCTGACACAAAAACCCGGCAGAGACACAACAAAAAAAGAAAATTTCAGACCAATATCCCTGATGAACATTGATGCAAAAATTCTCAATAAAATACTGGCAAACCGAATCCAGCAGCACATTAAAAAGCTTATCCACCACAATCAAGTCGGCTTCATCCATGAGATGCAAGGCTTGTCAACGTACGCAAATCAATAAATGTAATCCATCACATAAACAGAACCAATGACAAAAACCACAGGATTATCTCAATAGATGCAGAAAAGGCCTTCAATAAAATTCAACACTCTTTCATGCTAAAAGCACTCAATAAACTAGGTATTGATGGAGTGTATCTCAAAATAATAAGAGCTATTTATGACAAACCCACAGCCAAATCATACTGAATGGGCAAATGCTGGAAGCATTCTTATTGAAAAGCTGCACAAGACAAGGATGCCCTTTCTCACCACTCCTATTCAGTATAGTATTGGAAGTTCTAGCCACGGCAATCAGGCAAGAGAAAGAAATAAAGGGTATTCAAATAGGAAGAGAGGAAGTCAAATTATCTCTGTTTGCAGATGATATAATTGTATATTTAGAAAACCTCATTATCTCAGCCCCAAAACTCTTTAAACTGATAAGCAACTTCAGCAAAGTCTCAGGATACCAAATCAATATTCAAAACTCACAAGCATTCCTATACACCAATAATAGACCAACAGAGAGCCAAATCATGAGTGAACTCCCATTCACAATTGCTACAAAGAGAATAAAATACCTAGGAATACAACTTAAAGGGATGTGAAGGACCTCTTCAAGGAGAACTACAAACCACTGCTCAAGGAAGTAAGAGAGGACACAAATGGAAAAACATTCCATGCTCATGGATAGGAAGAATCAATATCGTGAAAATGGCCATACTCCTCAAAATAACTTATAGATTTGATGTTATTCCCATCAAGATATCATTGACTTTCTTCACAGAATTAGAGAAAACCACTTTAAATTTCATATGGAACCAAAAAAGAGCCCGTATGGTCAAGACAATCCTAAGCAAAAAGAACAAAGCTGGAGGCATCACGCTATCTAACTTCAAACTGTACTACAAGGCCACAGTAACCAAAACAGATAGATAGACCAATGGAACAGAACAGAGGCCTCAGAAATAATACCACACATTTACAACCATCTGATCTTTGACAAACCTGACAAAAACAAACAATGGGGAAAGGATTCCCAATTTAATAAATGGTGTTGGGGAAAACTGGCTAGCCATATGCAGAAAATTGGACCCCTTCCTTACATCTTATACAAAAATTAAGATGGATAAAGATTTAAACGTAAGACCTAAAACCATAAAAGCCCTAGAAGAAAACCTAGGCAATACCATTCAGGACATAGGCATGGGCAAAGACTTCATGACTAAACCACCAAAAGCAATTGCAACAAAAGCCAAAATTGACAAATGGGATCTAATTAAACTGAAGGGCTTCTGCACAGCAAAAGAAACTATCATCAGAGTGAACAGGCAACCTACAGAATGGGAGAAACTTTTTGCAATGTATCCATCTGACAAAGGGCTAATATCCAGAATCTACAAGGAACTTAAAAAAATTTACAAGAAAAAAACAATTCCATCAAAAAATGGGCAAAGGATATGAACAGACACTTTTTAAAAGAAGACATTTATGTGGCCAAAAAACATGAAAAAATGCTCATCATCACTGGTCATTAGAGGAATGCAAATCAAAACCACAGTGAGATACCATCTCACACAAGTTAGAATGGCAATCATTTAAAAAGTCAGGAAAGAACAGATGCTGGGGAGGTTGTGCAGAAATAGAATGCTTTTACACTGTTGGTGGGAATGTAAATTAGTTAAACCACTGTGGAAGACAGTGTGGCAATTTCTCAAGGATCTAGAACTAGAAATACCATTTGACGGAGCAATCCCATTACTGGGTATATACCCAAAGGATTATATATCATTCTACTATAAAGACACATGCACATGTATGTTTATTGCAGCACTGTTCACAATAGCAAAGACTTGGAACCAACCCAAATGCCCATCAATGATAGACTGGATAAAGAAAATGTGGCACATATGTACCATGGAATGCTATGCAGCCATAAAAAAGAATGAGTTCATGTCCTTTGCAGGGACATGGATGAAGCTGGAAACCATCATTTTCAGCAAACTAACACAGGAACAGAAAACCAAACACTGCATGTTCTCACTTATAAGTGGGAGTCGAATCGTGAGAACATGTGGGCACAGGAGGGGAACATCACACACTGGAGCCTGTCAGGGAGTTGGGGACTAGGGGAGGGATAGCATTAGGAGAAATACCTAATGTAGACGACGGGTTGATGGGTGCAGCAAACCACCATGGCACATGTATACCTATGTAACAAACCTGCACATTCTGCACACGTATCCCAGAACTTAAAGTATAGTAAAAAAATAAAAAATAAATAAAAACTTGATAGTAATAGTTTCCCAAAAGTTAAATGCAATGTGGAATATAGAATGATGTTGATGAACTTATTATTCTTGGCTATATTAAAAACAATTTTTCTATCTTGTATTTTGAATAGGTCTTTTACCAATGCATGGTTTTATAACATCATGAACTAACTAGTTGGAAGATACTAGTTTCCTAAGTTAGGCAGCTCTTCCAAATGTTGATGCATTTCATTGGACACAATCAACAACTACCTTTGTTAATATCAGCCCTGATCGCATCAGCAAGTATTTAAATATGAGAAGGCTGTACAGCTCATGGTAGCAGATACAAACTTTCCAAAATCTAATTTTCACTTGAAAGCTTGAATTTTATCAGTGGCAACACATGATGTCAGTTATTTTCCTTGAAGTGACAGACTTACCTCATTCACTCGGGAGGAAGTTCCCGTTGTTTACCAAAGTCTGAAGAACCATAGTTTGTCAGATTCTTTCAAATAGAAACAGTGTTCTATGAAAAAATGGCTAGTTCAGTGTGCAACCCAAATAATTGCACAAGATATCTTATTCAAGACAACTGTGGTACTATGGCAGGCAGCAGAAGTATTTTACGTGTAGTTCTCAATTTTGTCACAATGGATATTAAAAGGTGTGATTTCATTGGTAGAGACAAAATAAAATTCACAATTTTTACTTCATCAAGAACCTTCTTGAGTGAAACTGACTTTTTTCCCTTTCTGTGAGTGCAGGGTGGTCAAGAACACGAGGATGACTAGCATAATTGGATGTGCTACCCTGGCCTTCCGTGGTCACTAAGGCACCGGCAGTTTTACCCACCACGTTTTGCACCGTCCGTGCAAACGTTAGCACAGAGAAAGTCAAATTGCATCTTGGCAGTACCATGAAATTGTTTGGGTCTTGCCGACTCTCTGAAAGAGTCTCAGGATGTCCAGGGTCTACAAAGACCCACTTGCTGAAATTCTGGTACAGTTGAACTTCATTACCCACAGATTCAGTATTTGCAAATTCACCAAAATCAATACTCATGTGCTTTTGCGGTCACTTGCAGACAAATTCATGCAGAGTTGCTTAAATCTGAGACACCTGACATGCGTGTTTTCAGCTGAGGTCAAGCAAGGCGACGCTCTGCCTTCTTGTTTCAGCTGTCATCTGTAAACAAGTGATCTTTCCACAGTTTATCTAGTGCCATGTTTTTCACACCTTTGTGTTTTGTTGGTGATTTTACTGTTTAAAATGGCCCCCAAGCAGAGTGCCGACAGTGCTGGTGAGTGTTCTTAAGCGCAAGGAGGCTATGCTGTGCCTCACAGAGAGAATATGTTATTAGATAAGCTTTTATAGGCTTGAGTTGGCTGAGTTTAATGTTACTGAATCAACAATATGTAATAAGTAAGGTGTCTTTAAATAGAAATGCACTTAAAACTAGGTGTGTGTATATATATATATATATATATATATATATGTATGTTTATATAATTTTTATTTTTATTTTTTAATTTTGAGGCAGTCTCAGTCTGTTGCCCAGGCCAGAGTGCAGTGGTGCAGTCTTGGCTCTCTGCAACCTCTGTCTCCCAGGTTCAAGAGATTCTCCTGCCTCAGCCTCCTGAGTAGCTGGGATTACAGGCGCCTGCCACCACTCCTGGGAATTTTTGTATTTTTAGTACAGATGGGGTTTCACCATGTTGGCCAGACTGGTCTTGAAGTCCTGACCTCAGGTGATCTGCCCGCCTCAACCTCTCAAAGTGCTGGGATTACAGGCATGAGCCACCACACTGGCCAAAACAAGGTTATATATTGGTCAGTTGATGAACATATTGTGACTCCAGGCTTGCAGCTACCTAACCCAGTATTTCCCCTGTGGGTGATGATTCAGTATTTTAATTTGCTAATTCAGTGTTTGTGGTGACTTTATAAACCATAACCACCTAGGGTATGAGAATCAACTGTGAAAGGGGAAACGGCCCACACTGACCATCACTTCGTTAGTTAGGATGGGCTAAGCTATCCTGCAGTAACAACATTCCCTTCTCAGTGCCTCAGGGTAATAAGATTTGGTTTCTTGCTCATGTTTCCTGTTCCTTTTGGGCACCTGGGGCTCTTGTCCTTACTTCCTTTCCTCTGGAATATGGGCTGACTGAGCCCCTACCAATGGTGACATTGCTGGCCATGATGGTAACTGAAGGACATGTGGCTCACAGGTATTGAAAGAATTCTTCTGGAAGGGGCATCATGTCTGCCCACTTTTTGCTGCCCAAAGTTAATCTCACAGCCACACAGAGTTTTCGTAAGGCAGTCAAGGGCAAGTGCACCACATATCCAGGAGAAGGGCTAGATATTTACCCAATGTTGGGTAAATGGCACTAATGACCATCACATTGATTACATGCCATGGACTCCAGGATGCCATCAGTTGAAGATACATCACTATTTTATGTGCTGCCAAATATGAATAAAGCTGGGCCCCAGTTAAAGTGGTAAAGACAGGTTTTAATCAGTAATAACTATGACAATAGGAAAATGAATCCAGTGTGAATTGAAATCAACTTGGATTTGTACAGAGGAGACTGGGTGTTTTAAAGGGAGAATGAGGGAGTGGGGAACAGGTGAGTGGGGGCTCAGTGGAGTCAAGGAAGTGGAAGTACAAAGGTTCAGTTGGCGTAAATGCAACCAGGACAGCTGTGTCTGCTGGTTGGAATTATGGACGTGACAATGCGATCCTACCATGGAGACTGGGAGACAGAGGCCCTATCCTCAGCTGATGGCCGGAACAAGCAGAAAATCTGGGGGCCAGCTTTGAGTTTTCTCAGGCAGGCACTTTAAGGGGGGATGGGGGGATAGGGTCGTTTTAGGGATGTAAGCTTGAGTTGTTGGAAACTATGTTAGTGTTTTCTGGTCTTCATGGGCTCAGGTTGAGGCCTCGTTGAAAAGAGTGTTCAGAGGAACCTGGCTAGGGTTTCATCAAGGAGAGAATCTTTGCCTGTGCCAGAAAGAAAGAAGAATGCTGCTAATTAAACTATGACATGCTATCCATTATCAGACTCATCCTGATTTCAAGGGAGTTAAACTATAAAAATACTGGAACTTAAAATTGAGGAAATATGAAAGATGCTGGAGGAAAGCATCGTATTTGAGTATGAAAAGTAATAAAAATTAGAATTCATGTTCACAGCTAACTGTTAATAATTCTTATTACCTCAGCATAGAATAGTTATTATGCCTATCAGTAACTGTGTGTTAGAGCAAACCCAATGGTATGTTATTGCTTTAACTTTTTATTTTGAAGTAATTATAGTTTCACAGTTAATTGCAAAAAAATGAACGGGGAATTTTCATGTACACTTCACTCAGTTTCCACTAATGAAAACTCAAATACAATATTACAACCAGGCAGTTAACATTGGTATAATTCAGATCATACCAATATTAACAATCATCGGTACTATTATTAGAATAATATTATAATTATTATTCAGATTTCACCAGTTGTATACATTTGTGTGTATGTTTCTGTGCTTTATTTTGTTTTGTTTTGTTTGAGACAGGGTCTTGCTCTGTTGCTCAGGCTGGAGTGCAATGGTACGATCTCAGCTCACTGCAACCTCTGCCTCCTGGGCTCAAGCAATCCTCCCACCTCAGCCTCCCAAGTAGCTGGGACCACAGACACATGCCACCACACCCAGCTAAGTTTCTGTATTTTTGGTAGAGACAGGGTTTCACCAAGTTGCCCAGGCTGGTCTTGAATCCCTGAGCTCAAGTGACCCACCTACCTCAGCCTCCTAAAGTGCAGGGATTGCAGGTGTGAGCCACCGTACCTGGCCTCTGTACAATTTGTTAGTGTATAGATTGGTTTAGCTACCACCCCAATTAAGATACAAACCATCATATGTTTTAGTGGCACTAACGATAAATTTTATACACGTGAGTTCAGTGTTCAAATACATGACTCCTATAGAACAGTTGCTATTTGCAACTTAAAATTGGTGGGCACAGAGTTGATGATCTTCATGCTTTGAAATGCTCTGGATTAACTTGAGCAGGTAGGGTTGTCTAAAATATGAAATCCTCTGAAAAGTAATTTATGAGAGACTTCTAAAAAGAGCTATTGAGGCCTGTTAATTTTAGAATGAGATATGGAAAGCGGTGGGAAAACTGGGAAAGGAAAAATAAGGAACATGCATCATGGTTCATACCACATGCTTCAGACTTTTAGACCTCATCTTTAGAGGCATGACTTTATCATACACGCCTGTGATTTTAAAGTGCCCATTATCTTCCATAGTCTCATCAAGTTGCTTAAAGAATAGAAAACAGGAACCATCGGCCGGGTGCGGTGGCTCACGCCTGTAATCCCAGCACTTTGGAGGCTGAGATGGGTGGATCACAAGGTCTGAAGTTTGAGACCAGCCTGGCCAACATGGTGAAACTCCATCTCTACCAAAAATATATGAATTAGCTGGGCATGGTGGTACGCACCTGTAATCCCAGCTACTCGGAAGGCTGAGGCAGGAGAATCTTTTGAACCCAGGAGGTGGAGGTTGCAGTGAACCGAGATCACACCATTGCCCTCCAGGCTGGGTGACAGAGTGAGACTCTGTCTCAAAAAAAAGAGAAAAGAAAAAAGAAAAAGAAAACAGGGATCATCAAGGTGGACGGGAGGCAGGACTAGATTGCAGCTCTGGACAGAGCAGCGTGTGGAGGCTTGCATCGTGAATTTTAGCTCCAGATCGACTGTGAGAAGAAATCAGCAATCCCAAGAGGACCCACAGACCCTATGGAGGAAGCGGACCGCCCCTGTAGGACCTGGGAGACACCCCAAATACTGTGAGTACCTCAACTACGGAAATGGGAACGGGAGACCCTCCTCTTCTGAACACACCCCTGCTGGGAAGCTGGAGGTCTGTCTGCAGGAGAAGTTTCCTACTTACCTGGAGCTGAGTCAGTTTAGAGAGCCAAGCGAAATACAGGGGTAGAGGAAGCAGCAGAAAGGCCCTGGGAGCTCGCTGGGTCCCCAAGCAGGTCATTCCTGCTGGCACCACAGGGATCCATCGGGAGGGTGGCCAGAGGAGCAGGGAGCAAAACTCCACAGGGAGAAGGAATTCTCAAGCTGAACTTTGCAACAATTTGAACAGGGTGGGAAGCCTCCTGGCCAGAACTTGGGGGAGGGTACAAACCCAGTGTGCAGACTCCACAGATAGGGGAAGAACCAAGCCCTTTTCTTTCACAGCTGGGAGGCGGGTTGCCTGGGGCAAGTTTTCAAGCCCCTGTCACCCACCACCTGGAAACAGACTTGGGGCTGTTGGGGACTCAGGGCACAGTGGGAGTGAGACTGGGATCACAGACTTGGGGCACAGTGGGAGTGAGACCGGCCTTTCAGTTTGCGTGGGAGTTGGGTGAGGCCAGTGACTGCTGGATTTTCTCCGCTCTCCTGACAACCTGAATGACTCAGCAGAGGCAGCCATAATCCTCCTAGGTACACAACTCAAGTGACCTGGGAATTTCACCCCCATCCGCCACGGCAGCCGCAGCAAGACCCGGCCAAGGAGAGTCTGAACTCAGACACGCCTATCCCTGCCCCCACCTGATGGTCCTTCACTACCCACCCTGGTAGCTGCAGACAAAGGACATATAATCTTGGGAGTTCTAGGGCCCCGTCCACTGCTGGTCCCTTTCCACACTACTACAGCTGATGCTTTCTGGAAAGTGCCACCTCCTGTCAGGAGGCCAACGAGCACAAAAACAGAGTATTAAATCACCAAAGCTAAGAATGCTCACGGAGTCCATTGCACACTCCCCACCCCCCACATCACCAACTCCACGGAAACAGGCAGTGGTATGGCTGAGAGACCCATAAACGGTTCATACCACAGGATTCTGTGCAGACAACCGCCAGTACCAGCCCGGAGCCAGATAGACCTACTGAGTGGCTAGACCCAGAAGACAGATAACAATCGCTGTAGCTCAGCTCACTGGAAGCCACATCCATAGGAACAGGGGAAGAGTACTACATCAAAGGAATACCTTATAGGACAAAAGAATCTAAACAATACCCTTCAGCCCTAGACGTTCCCCCTGACAGAGCCTACCCACATGAGAAGGAAACAGAAAACTAATCCTGGTAATATGACAAAATAAGACTCTTCAACACTCCCCAAAATCACACTAGTTCACCAGCAATGGATCCAAACCAAAAAGAAATCCCTGATTTAACTGAAAAAGAATTCAGGAGGTTAGTTATTAAGCTAATGAGGGAGGCACCAGAGAAAGGTGAAGCCCAATGCAAGGAAATCCAAGAAACGATACAAGAAGTGAAAGGAGAAACATTCAAGGAAATAGATAGCTTAAAGAAAAAATAAAAAATTCAGGAAACTGTGGACACACTTTTAGAAATGTGAAATGCTCTGGGAAGTCTCAGCAATAGAATCAAACAAGTAGAAGAAAGAAATTCAGAGCTTGAAGACAAGATCTTCGAATTAACCCAATCCAACAAAGACAAAAAAAAGAAAAAATATGAGCAAAGCCTCCAAGAAGTCTAGGATTATGTTAAACGACCAAACCTAAGACTAACTAGTGTTCCTGAGGAAGAAGATAATTCTACAAGTTTGGAAAACATATTCGGGGGAATAATCAAGGAAAACTTCCCTGCCCTTGTTAGAGACCTAGACATCCAAATACAAGAAGCACAAAGAACACCTGGGAAATTCATCACAAAAAGATCATCACCTAGGCACACTGTCATCAGGTTATCCAAAGTTAAGACAAAGGCAAGAATCTGAAGAGCTGTGAGAAAGAAGCACCAGGTAACCTCTAAAGGAAAATGGATCAGATTAACAGCAGATTTCTCAGCAGAAACCCTACAAGCTAGAAGGGACTGGGGCCGTATCTTGAGCCTCCTCACACAAAACAATTATCAGCCAAGGATTTTGTATCCAGCGAAACTAAGCATCACATATGAAGGAAAGATAGTCTTTTTCAAACAAACAAATGCTGAGAGAATTCACCACTACCAAGCCACCACTACAAGAACTGCTAAAAGGAGATCTAAATCTTGAAACAAATCCTGGAAACCACATCATAAATTCCTGGAAAAAAATTTATACACATGTATAAATTCCTGGAAAATACAACCGTCCTAGCTCAAATCAGGAATTAGATACCCTGAACAAACCAATAATGAGAAGCGACATTGAAATGGCAATTTAAAAATTACCAACAGAAAGAAGTCCAGGACCAGAAAGATTCACAGCAGAATTCTACCAGACATTCAAAGAAGAATTGGTACCAATCCTTTTGACACTATTCCACCAGGTAGAGAAAGAAGGAACCCTCCCTAATTCATTATATGAAGCCAACATCACCCTAATAACAAAACCAGGAAAGGACATA
Source organism: Theropithecus gelada (assembly GCF_003255815.1). Taxonomy (NCBI): domain Eukaryota; kingdom Metazoa; phylum Chordata; class Mammalia; order Primates; family Cercopithecidae; genus Theropithecus; species Theropithecus gelada. Next base: position 123,316,466 of record NC_037677.1, on the reverse strand, counting down.
ACCAAAAAAGAAAACTGCAGACTGATATCCTTGGTGAACATAGATGCTAAAATCCTTAACAAAATATTAGCTAACTGAATCCAGCAACATATCAAAAAGATAATCCACCATGATCAAGTGGGTTGCAAGCCAGGGATGCAGGGATGATTTAACATACGCAAGTCAGTAAATGTGGTACACCCACATAAACGAATTAAAAACAAAAATTACATGATTATCTCAATAGATGCAGAAAAAGCTTTTGACAAAAACCTGAATCCCTTTATGATTAAAACTCTCAGCATACAAGGGACATACCTTAATGTAATAAAAGCCATCTGTAACAAACCCACAGCCACATAATACTGAATGGGGAAAGGTTGAAAGCATTTTCTCTGAAAACTGGAACAAGACAAGGATGCCCACTCTCACCACTCCTCTTCAACATGGTACTGGAAGTCATAGCCAGAGCAATCAGACAAGAGAAAGAAATAAAGGGGATCTAAATCGATAAAGAGGAAGTCAAACTGTCTCTCTTTGCTGATGATATGATCATTTACCTTGAAAACCCTAAAGTGTCTTCCAGAAAGCTCCTAGAACTGTTAAAAAAATTCAGCAAAGTTTCTGGATATAAGATTAATGTACACAAATTAGTAGCTCTTCTATACACCAACAGCGACCAAGCAGAGAATCTAATGAAGAACTCAACCCCTTTTACAATAGCTGCAAAAACAAAACAAAACAAAACAAAACAAAACAAACTTAGTAATATACCTAACCAAGGAGTCAAAAGACCTCTACAAAGAAAACTGCAAAACACTGATGAAAGAAATCATAGATGACACAAACAAATGGAAACACATCCCATGCTCATGGATGGGTAGAATCAATATTGTGAAAATACCATACTGCCAAAAGCAAACTACAAATTCAGTACAATCCCCATCAAAATACCACTGTCATTCTTCACAGAATTAGAAAAAACAATTCTAAATTCATATGGAACCAAAAAAGAACCTGGATATTGTGAAAGCAAGACTAAGCAGAAAGAACAAATCTGGAGACATCACACTGCCTGATTTCAAACTATACTGTAAGGTCATAGTCACCAAAACAGCATGGTACTGGTATAAAAATAGGCACATAGACAAATGGAACAGAATAGGGAACCCAAAAATCAGCTCAAATTCTTATAGCCAACTGATCTTTGACAAAGCAAACCAAAACATAAAGTGGGGAAAGTATACCCTTTTCAACAAATGGTGCTGGGATAATTGGCTAGCCACATGTAGGAGAATGAAACTGGATCCTCATACAAGAATCAACTCAAGATGGATTAAGAACTTAAACCTATGACCTGAAACTATAAAAATTCTGGAAGATAACATTGGAAAACCCCTTCTAGACACTGGCTTAAGCAAGGATTTCATGATCAGGAACCCAAAAGCAAATGCAATAAAAACAAAGATAAATAGCTAGGACCTAATTAAACTAAAGAACTTTTGCACAGCAAAAGGAACAGTCAGCAGAGTAAACAGACAACCCACAGAGTGGGAGAAAATCTTCAAAATATATATATCTGACAAAGACTAATATCCAGAATCTACAATAAACTCAAACAAATCAGTAAGAAAAAAAAAATCCCATCCAAAAGTAGACTAAGGACATGAAGAGACAATTCTCAAAAGAAGATGTACAAATGGCCAACAAACATGAAAAAATGCCCAGTATCACTAATGATCAAGGAAATGCAAATTGAAACCATCAGGCGAACACTGCCTTACTCCTACAAGAATGGCCATAATCAAACAATGAAAAAAATAGCAGATGTTGGCGTGGATGCAGTGATCAGGGAACACTTCTACACTGCTGGTGGGAATGTAAACTAGTACAGCCGCTATGGAAAACAGTATGGAGATTCCTTAAAGAACTAAAAGTAGAACTACCATTTGATCCAGAAATTCCACTACTGGGTATCTACCCTGAGGAAAAGAAGTCATTATACGGAAAGGATACTTGCACGCACATGTTTATAACAGCCCAATTCACAATTGCAAAATCGTGGAACCAGCTGAAATGCCCATCAATCAACAAGTGGATAAAGAAACTGTGAGATATATATATGATGGAATACTACTTAGCCATAAAAAAGGACAGATTAATAGCATTTGCAGTGACCTGGATGAGACTGGAGACTATTATTCTAAGTGAAGTAATTCAGGAATGGAGAACCAAACATGGTATGTTCTCACTGATATGTGGGAGCTAAGCTACGAGGACGCAAAGGTATAGGAATGATACAGTGGACTTTGGGGACTTGGGGGGAGGAGGGGGGGGTGAGGGATAAAATAATACAAATTGGTGCAGCATATACTGCTTGGGTGATGGGTGGACCAAAATCTCACAAATCACCACTAAAGAACTTACTCATATAACCAAGTACCAACTGTGCCCTAATAACTTATGGAAAAATAAAATAATAATAATGATAATAATACATTCTACAAAAAAGGAATAGAATACAGGACACTAAATTGCAGCCCCCTTTCAGCCACAGTTGCCACTTGACAACCACCTGTTCTCAGCTAGACCCTGCCATGAGCCATTATGCAGATTGTCTTGTTTTTTTGGATAATGACCTCTTGAGGTAAGATTTCTTACTTCCCATTTCACAGATGAAGAAACAGATTTGCAGACTGTAGAATGTAAATTACTTGCCCTCTGCCACTCAACCAGCAAGTGGCTGAGCTGGGCTCCACACCCAGCTTCTTTGACTCCCCAGCCCGTGTTCTCCCAGCAGGCAGTGCTGTTTTCCTTTTTGGCTGGGCATATTGTTTCAGCAGGTCTGGAGAGGAGGTTATCAGAGCTCTGTAGAGCCTCTTGCCTGGATGGTTGGTTGCCATTTTTCAGCACAACGCCCAGGAACTAGACCTGCACCTACTGGCCTGTCCTGCCAGGACTTTTTTATGTCGATTGCCTCACTGTCGATTTTTTTTTTTTAATGTCGATTTTTAATGTCGATTGCCTCACTGTCAATTTCAGACTCTCTTCCTCAGGCCCTGTGAGGCTCACCCAGCACATACAATCTTGGCCTCCCCACTCCCCAAGCCACCCAGCCATGGGGTGCTCTGAACAGAGCCGCCTCGTTCTTCCATGGGGCAGGTAGGAGGAGCGTACAATTGCGCAGCGCAGGAAAAAGCAGCTACCACCAGAGGGCACTGTGCCCCTTACATGGTTGGTACCTTGAGGACAAATGGCCACATCCACTTTCACAGCAGAGGAAGGTGATGCTCTGAGATTTACATTCTCTTTTGGCCCAGACACTGCCTTATGAGGATGAATCACAGTGACTGCTGCATGTTATAGAATCCTTATGTGCTCTGCTGGCATATTGCAGTTGAAAGAAAACGAGCCACTTGAAGGCATTTCCCCTTCCCTCTAACAGTGATGGATGAGGATCGCTGGGGCTGCCTTTTCCCAAAGCACAAATGAATTCACTTGCTCTCTTTAGAACCCACCGTTCAATTGATTCCGACACTAAAATATAATAAGTAGTGTCAGAGAAAGGTCAGCAGATTGCTTGGAATTGCAGGCAAAATCCTATGCCTCCTGGCCCTTGTTGATTTTAGTTAAATACAGTATTCATGTGCCAGTCAGCAGCTCAATCAACTAGAAGGGGAGCTGTGGCTCGGGATGGGGAAAGCCAAGGATTTCATTATGTAATGGAAACTACTTTTATCCCTAGTATCAAGCGGCCCAGATGTAACTGGTTTTAAATTCTTCTGACCTAGTAGACGCTCTGATGTTGAAAAATATAAAGTGATGTCAACATTCTGGAAGGGAAAACATGAGATGGATATTGGGCCAATTCTTTTACAGTTTGGTCCACTGGTTTTCATACACTGTGCATGGGCAGCCACCTTGAGAGAGTGAACGCTGTGGTAGAGGCAGGACCCAGCGTGACTGCAGCTGGCTGAAGATGTGTCACTGTCCATCCATGACAGGAGGCCAGGCCGCTGGGCAGCACTCCACAAATCCTGCTGTTTGACTCTTGCTGTGCTCTGGTCTGCAGGTGGGGAATGGCTCTGGTCAGCCCCCTCGCCATGTGGATTTGGTCCCTCTTTTCCTGTGAAAATCCTTCTTCCTTCTGGGGCTCAGTATTCCCATGTGTAAAAGGCTGGGCCTATGCTGGATGGACTCTGGCTGAGCCCCTCCATTGCAAGCCACTCCCAGGCTCCCGGGGCTGGTCCTCAGACATTTGCCTAATAAATACCCACTTCCATGACTCACCTGGGTTCCAGCCAAGCTGCTGCCTGGCAGCACGGAATGGTCCTTCCCCATAGAAAGTTGCATTTTAATAGGGGACTGGGGATTTTAAAAAATTACAAAATCAGCACATTCAAATAAAGAAATGAGAGTGTACTACTTTACCACCTATCTTGCTATTAATTACATTCTCTGGGGAATAATCTCTATTTTTCTAGAAGTTTTTCTGTGCAGAGAAACTTATATATGGGTACATATTCTTGATTTTTAACAAAGTTGTCTATTTACTAACAATAATGGTCTTCTCCTGATGATACCATAGGGTTACCCTTCCAAGTAAGAACAGGCAGTTACCTCATTCCTTTTGACTGTGGCACAGAGTTCCCTAGCATGGCCGTATCTTAATTAATTGGCCAATTTTTATTGGTTGGCTTTTAGGAGGTCTCCAGTGTTTCGCCTTTACAATCAAGGCTGTGTGAACAACTTCTCCAAATATCCTGGATTGCATGGAGTTGCTGGATGAAAGGCATGTGCATTTAACTGTTATGAGGTTACCAAACGGGTTTCAGTTTATTTCCTTTTTTTTTTTTTTTTTTTTTAAAAATGGGGTTTTACTCTTTCACTGAAGCTGGAGTGCAGTGGCATGATCTTGGCTTTCTGCAATCTCTTCCTCTCAAGTTCAAGTGATTCTTCTGCCTCAGCCTCCCAAGTAGCTGGGATTATAGGCACCCACCACCATGTCCAGCTAAATTTTGTGTTTTTAGTAGAGACATGGTTTCACCATGTTGGCCAGGCTGGTCTCAAACTCCGGACCTCAAGTGATCCACCTGCCTCAGCCTCCCAAAGTGCTGGAGTTACAGGTGTGAGCCACCGAGCCCAGCAGATTAATTAATTAACATGTCAATAAAAACCATTTATAGAGCAACTGCTAAGGGTCATGCGGTGTTAAGTCCTGGGCGTGCAGAAGTTATGGAGACAGACTATGTCCTCAGTGCAGTGAAACATGCTGCTAGGGAGAAAAGACAGTCATCTTCGAAAAGGTTGCTGGGTGTAGACCTGGGAAGGCTCACAGACCCTGCAATAGATGATGAGACCCCACTTACTAGAGGAAGAGGCTGAGTTACAGGGAAGTCAAAGAGTTGGTCTTCCACCTGGAGCCAGACCTTCTGCTTTGCGCTCATTCCCTCGTGCCATGGTGGGGTCCTATGGGGAAGTTAGTTGATCATCTCCGCAGGTGCCCTCAGAAGCACCGCCTTGGTTGGGAGTTACTTCTAAAGTCTGGTCCTCAGGCTGGCTCATCCACAGGGCTGTTCCAGGTACCAAGAAGCCCAAAGAGACAGGATAGTGATCTTCCTTCTCCTTTTAATCCTCCCTCCCTCTGATTCCAGTCTTGGTGGAGGTCCTAAGGTGGCTTTGAGCGCATTCTGTTGCTCAGAAACATTTGTTTTACATCTTATCCTCCATCTTCTGCTGTAGCCCTCTTCTCTTGGAAATCATAACTCAATGGCACACTCCCCAAGGTGTGCCCTGTCATCTGGTACAGCCCATTCCTCTTGCTGTGTGTGTGGTGTTCATCCAGCCTTCCTTCCTCTGCAGTATGAGCTTGTTGATGCACTCACCTGTCCTAAGGGTGCTGCTAAAGATGGCGTTTATCTTCATTCCTGCTGAAAGCTTTTCCAGTGCAGGGCCAAGCAGAGCATTGACTAGACCTCCTACTGTCTGCCTTGATGGAAGGAAAGGATCACTGGGTTATGCCTTACAGCTCATGGTGCACAAGAACTACCCAGGGAGGCCAGTGTCAAGTAGACTCAGTGCATAAATGCTGGCTGGCCAGAGACTAAGGAGGTCTAACGAAGAGGCCAACTTTTATAAACAGGTGAGCAGTTGTTGGCCTTAGGATGGGGCCTCCAGGCTTAGCTCCAGGTTGGCTCTCCTCTGAGGAGTGTTGATCTTCACAGGACAGATTCCAGGCCACTCACATCAAAAGCTCCCAGGACAACTTGTTTAAAAAGCAGATTCCTGGGCCCTCCTCACAGGGCTTCTGGTTTCGGTGGGTCTGTGGTGGAGTCTAGAAATCTACATCTTTATTGACATCATGAGTCATTCTTGTGATGGGTGGGATTGAGTGGAAGTGTCCCAAACTTCAAGAATCACTGCCTTGTCCTGAGCTAACAACTGACCAGGGGGCTGCTTGTGACCTGCTGACACATTTTTTGTTCTCCACTTGTACCAAAGAACATGATAAAGTTTGAATTAGTTGGCAACCTTTAAAAATCAGGATTTTTTTTTTTCCTTGACACGGAAAGTGGATGGAGGAGTGGAAACTGACTTAGAGCAAAAGAAGCTGCAGTCTAACATGCCTATGGAGGGCAGTGCTTGGGAGACACAGCCAAAGTGCCCTGCAGAAAGCCCTGAGAGGCACAGCACCAGGAGGCCCTAGGATGTGAGGGGCAGAAGGCAGAGCAGCAGTAAGTGGGATTGGCAGGAAGCCGATACTGGCACCGTTGGCCCCCTAGACAGCTAGGAAGTACATTCTCTAAAGGTATTAAAATGGAGAACATTGGACTTGAGAAGGCAGAGTCAACGTGAGGATTAAACATAGGGGGTTCAATGGAAGTTTGCATCTTGAACCTGGGAGCCCCAGCTCCTACCCCCAACTCTGCCCCTGGAATGTTGCAGCTAGACTGTGTCCCCCAGGCAGGACCCGGGAGGATTCTACCTTGGGGAGATGGAAAGGGCTCTGGCTTGATCACCTGGGGGTGAAGCCCAGCAGTCAACAGAGACAACTCATAAGCATGAAGGTCCATTCAGCCTTTTAGGACCTTCTTGCATATGAATAAACAGCCAGGGATGGCCAGAACTTTGAGGAAGAAATTCTCCACTAAGAAAGACAGAACAAAATAAATAAATAGAAGAAAGGAACCTCGAGGAGATGTGACTGTAGAAATCAGAAGAAAATGTCAATAAAAGTCAACTTGCTGTTCTCAAAGACGGAATATACTACATTCAGAAACCAAGAGCAACATGTGAATGGAAAAGAAATGATTGGAAATAGAATGAGCTCTTGGGGATGGAAAGTATAATAGCCATCAATGAAATCAATGAAAATCAAATAGGGAATGAAGGGCCTGGAAATATCTCAGGAAGTAGAAACATAATAAAAAAGAAATGAAAACTATGAAAGCATGGGAGTAGGGGAGGAAGAATCCAGGAGTCCAGTATCTGCCTAATAAGAATGGCAAGAAACAAGAAGGGACAAAATAGAGGGAGAAAGCTATCAAAGATAATTCAAGAGGGGCACAAACCACTGTGATAGAAGGCCCAGCTGGAGCAAAGAATGAGATGATAGTATCCATGGCCACAAAATCAAATGCTCATTTATTGCGGACTACATGTCAAGCACTGTTCTAAGGGCTTTGATGTGTTATCTCATTAATCTGCACCACCACTTTACATAAAGGGCATTTATCTTCATTTACAGAGGCATAGTGAAGTTAAGTTATATGTCCAAGGTCACACAACTAGAAGTGGCATTGCCAGGTTTTAGACCGCAGTAGTTTGATACCTCTCTCTGTCACCATGCAATGTCAGAACACCATGCATAAAGAGAAGATCCTAAGGTCTGCAGAGACTAAAACAGGACACACACAAAGAACATGAATCAGATGGTATCAGATTTCTCTATGGCAAACCTGGAAACTGAAAGGCAATGGAGAGATGCCTTCAAAATTCTAAAGAAAAATCATTTTCAACGCAGAAATATACCAGCCAAATTCCCAATCAAGTGTGGGAGTTGAGTAAAGACATTTCAAACAGGCAAGGCCTCCAAAAATTTACCTCCCAACTAGCTGTTTTAGGAAGTCACCAGAAATATGTTCCAGCAAAATGACGTCTGAGAAAACCGTGGAATACAGAAGACAGGGACCCAGCTCAGCAGAAAGGTATAGGGAAGTCCCAGGGTGACAGCTGGAGGCAGCAGAGCTGAAGAGCCTCGGTTGAAGTCTCACCCAAAAGGGGGCATGGCTGTATTGGGAAGGTTGGGTGCAATAAGAGCTAAAAAAAATTCCACCTCTGTGAATTCAGAGGGTAAATAGGTCATGTTTAGAATAACTAAGAGCAACATAAGCGTAATGTTTACTTATAGTGAAGAAAATACCAGAAAAAAGAAGTGTTGAAAGTGGTAGTTACTGAGAATGGGAATTGTATTTGGAGAGGGATGGGTCAAAGACAGCTGTTATTATAAGCCTTTGATTTTTAAGCTATATTCATGCATCGCATTAAGTCGATTAAGAAAAATATGTAGTGGCTTTCTCCTAAAACACAAATTTCTGGCTTTTTTTTGGGGGGGGGAACTAGAAAGTCTGACAGCTCAGGACTGCCATCTTGCATGGTAGCACTGAATGGAGCTCCATAGCTTCTCATCCTTTTGGATGCGACCTGCCTTACCAAGTTTGCCACTGTCCGAAAGAGGCCAACTGCCCTCATTTCCTTTACCTTTGTTTCTAATAGGCATTTGAGTGTGTGAACTGCAATAGAATGAATCACCTCTGTATCCTTCTCACTTGCTAACCTACCTAAGAGTAGGTGTGTAGGAAGTCCATTTGTTGTAGGAACAGGCTCTTAGGTGCCAAAGCTGATATTGACATCAACAGTTCCCTTTTACTGGGGTCCCGTTTAATACCCCAGAGCAGCTTTTTACTAAATCGCGCAGTCTTTAGAAAGCCCCAAGTACGGGATTATGTAAATGGGATTAACACTGATTTAGTGAAATCTGACTTTGAGAGGCTCAGCTTGCCGACAAATGCACTTAAGCCTGATACTCTTAGTGGGGGCTGTCTTCATTGAGCAGAAAGTATATGGTCCCTCGGTTCTGCTTCCAGGAGCTCTCCCTAGAGCAAATCCACCAGGGTGGGGAGGACAAACTCATCTAGTCAGAGCATTGTCAGTAGGAATTATGAAAAGTGCATTTCATACCCCCAGGAACCAACACTCTGATTTGAGTAAAGTGCTACACAGATCTTTGATCTTTTGGCATGTTGTTTAAAGGATGATTGTCATTCTCATAAAAGGAACAAGTGCCATGGAGCCTTAGATCAAGGTGGTCCCAGCATTCAGAAAGAGCAGTAGGGATTCCTTCTTTTTGAGGGGGGGAGGGGGAGAGAGAGAGAGAGAGAGAATGAGAATGCACATGTGCTTGAAAGTGGAACTGTAGAGAAGCCAACCGGGTGTCTGTGAATCTCTGTCTTGAGCTGTGAACAGGTTAGGAGCCAGTGCATTTGTTTTTCCTCCTTTCAGATCTTTTGTCAAGAACACACCGGAAAACATCTCAGACAAGGGGTGACTTTGATTGGCTTTTAGTGTGTGTGTGCCCTTCCTTTAGTAATTATATAGCAACCAACAACCTCACACAGATATACTTTTCATCTTAAAAAGTAGCAAGTGCAGGAGCCACTGTGGGAAGAACTCTAAAAGCTGGTGATTGGAACTCACAGCCTCGGGCATCCCAACAGTGAGTCAGTGACAGGCAAAGATTTGAGTGCATGTCCCTCTGGGTCCCTATTGTGAATGCATTTTGTTCATTTCATGCATTTGTGGCACATTTCCTGGCACAGTCACAGCTCAAGAAGTCCCAACCCATGATAAAGCACAGCCAAAGGGTTTGCTCAGTTCAATGTATTACAAATGAATTTTCATGCAATTATAAATTGTGTCACTGGTCCAATGTTTAATGGCTAATCACATCCATTTGGGAAATTTTCTAGTCCCTAAGCAAGAGGGTTTCCCACTTTTGAGCCTCATCTCTTCAGGGTTGCAGGTATGGTTCTTCCCAAAGTTAGGCCTCCTCTGCAATGTGTTTTGGAGCTGCTGACGGCCACCCTTCATCAGCCCTCAAACATCCCAAGTCTTCTGAAAGGAGCCAGGCTGGGAGGCAAGACTAAGGGATGACATTTTGGTTTGCTAAAATTAGTTCAGTTCTTCTGTTCTGAAGCACTGACAGGGAATCTGTGTGTGGATGAAATAAATAGGTGGGTAAGATATTCATCTAATACGTCAAGTCCTGTGTAAAGAAGTATGTGGCAAAGAAGGCGATGGTGATGCTTAAAACCTAAGAAGGATTCATACCATGAAGCCCCTCTTCCTGTTGGGTTTGTTTTCTTTATAAGTTGATCCTAAGTGTGGAATGTTTCTAAGGCACTGATTACTTCAGAGGCTGCGGGATGGGGGAAGTGCATCTGTACCTGAAAACTGTCGTCCTGTCATTCAGGGCTTTCCACAGGGTTTCTCATGGGCCACCTCACCAGTGTCACATGCAGCACTTGCGCAGTGGAATTCTGGTGTGCCCTGCCTATTCCCAGACCTAATGAAGGAGGTTTGCTGTCTTTAGAGCAAACTCCCCAGATGATTCTCAAACACATTAAAGTTTGGGACTCTGTGGATATTCCCTAAGGTGTCACATGCTGTGATCCTGTATATTGCTGATACAAGAAGTGACAGCAAGTCCAAGCCATTCGGGAGCTTCTAGTCTGGTCAACAGAGCAACAGGGTCAACCTGTCACCAAATACTGAATTATTTTAATCCTCAAGCCTAAACACATGCACTTGCTTCTAGTGAGTGCCTCATGTTCCAGCTTCACCTAGAGTGACATCAAATGAGTTGTTTAATCCACTTCAAACCTAGTTTTGTTTTTCTCATTAAAGAAAGCACTGGTAGAAACAGTTGAATTTTAATCCTTACCTTGATTTAATATGAAGGCCAAGGACAAGACGGTGGCTTTTAAAGATGAACGTTTTGCTGAAGTGTAGATCATTTAAACTCCCTAATACGCAAATGCACTGTAACCTTTTCAGAAGAGAAACTCAAGTACAAGCTAAGACCTAATTGGGAAAATAGACGAGATCTGAAGTTAACGGAAATGACAAAATAAAATGTCAGGAGGGTGGGAACAACTCAAGATTCTACACTTCTCTTCTCTGCACCTCACCCCCATGGCTCCCTTTGATCCGCCTCTAATTCTTCTCTGAACCATTTGGATTTTGAGGCTAAAAATTTTGGAAGCAGAAAAAAGAAAGATGCAAGGAGACAAGGTGAAAGGTTTAGTAGAGAGAAAAAGAAGTGGGTGCTTGTGTGGGGGCACAGTTCTTATTCCTTCAAAAAAGTGAATGGGGTTACATTGCCGAAAGGAAGGAAGGCTCATTGTCCTTATGCCTTCTCCCTTACATCTCCGGAGCACTGATGATGTCATTCTTCCCAATTTGTCTTCACTTTTTTGCTTGTCTCATACATATAGGGCTGCTTTGCTTTAGAACAAAACTGTATGAATGGAAATCTTTTGTTAAGGGTGAGAGAAAATCCCCTTTCGTGGAATCCAAGCTCTTAAGCCATCATTTACACATTCAATTACCCACCAAAGAAGCCGTGGAGGCTGTGGGTTCCTAAGTAGACATCTGTGTTTTTGCTTGATAGGCTCTTGCCTTTCCATTTTATTCATGTATTCTTTGCCCTAAAGAAATCAAATACCTGAAAATTAGCCATGAATGCAGTGCATACCAGGGTCTTGTAAGAGATGTTTGTATGATGAATGGAAGAATTTACAAAATATCAGGAGAAAAAAGATGAAGGTTGGCTGAGGTCACTCAGGAAAGCAAATATGATTTGCCTGTTGGCTTTTGCTTAAAGGTTATTTGGCAGAAGTTGTAGGAATATGTGCATAATTGGTAGTTACAACAAGCTTAAGACACAGTGATTTTTAATAACACATCCATACAACTAAAACTATTTTCGATAACAAATGAACGCAAGTCATAATTGCTCTTGCTGAAATTTGTCATACAATTTCATAAAGTACGTTAGTAACCTTCACAACAGCTGGGAGGTGATAATTATTCTAACCATTTTTACAGATGAGGAAATGAATTGTCGAGAGTCGTATGACTTGCTTTAAGTTACCCAGCTAGGTAGTTGCAGAATCAAGCTAGTTTTGCCTATCTTAAGACTTTCACTGTCATATCCATCACTTTTCTAGAAAGAAAACCACTAAAAATAGTAGAGAAGTTCTTTATTTTTATCAAGTTATAGTGGTTTAAACAATTGTCTTGGGAAAACTTTAAATGCAGTAATATATAATTTTTTTTTTACCATGTATCATTGATTTTTATCTTGAGATCTACTGACTAATTTTGAGAAAACCCAATGAGAATTCAGGTCAGAAGAAAGGTCTATACTTTTAAAAATATTAATTCACTGAGATATCCACTTAATTGAGGGAAAACACATAATGAAGTATGCCCAATCTTTTTCATTCCCATAATAAGCTATTATGATTTCTTAAAATAGAAGATAAATGTCTCCTAAATTGACTGTGTGGATAATGGTGTGTGTAATCGGGTGCCATCAGGGACCCAGGACAAGAATAAACGGTTTGATTTCCCAAGAAGAGAAGCATTATTGTCTATGTCTAGTTCTGTCCATTTTTTCATGCTGTAAACTTACTCGGCTGGTTAAGAGAGGCATTTCCAAGTTAACGGTCTTAAATCCTACATTAAGATTCCATATGGTAGCCACTTTGTCCACGCTGAGGATGAGCAGTGAGTCTTCACAAGGATGAGCCCCATGGTGGGTACGACACCGAGGCCAAACACACAGGCTCCCTCTCCAAGTACTGGCTGCTTCCTGCATGTGTGGCTCAAGCCTGCTCTCTGTAAGTACAACACTTTTCAAATGAGGAAGTCCCTTGTTTTTCCTCCCAAGCTCACTTGTGTTTTGTTTTATGCTTCACCCATGGCACAGAAACCTGTGGGGCCTGGTTGCACCAGGCCTTCTTCATCCTTTGGCCCCCAGATACCAGCATGGTGCTCGGCATGAGGTTGGTACTCAAGCGATGTCCAACACCTACTCATAAGTGAGCACATGTCTGCCACCTTCTTTCTCTCATCCTTCAAGTCCCATGTGTCCCCTCACAGACTTGTGGGGCTGCCAGTTCACCCCCCCCAACTTTAGATCCTGTGCCACTTGGCCCCTCCCTTCCTCCTGACTTCAGGCTGTATTCCCTCTCACTTGAAGTCATCCATTCCATCACATCTTTGAGCACCTACTGTTTACCAGGAGGCTTCTAGACACTAAAGATGTTCAAACAAATATGACTCACGGAGCTCACAATCTAGAGGGTTTCCTTTTTTCTTCTTTGATTTTACAGATTTGAAATTTGTGAAAACAAAAGTGAAAGTGATGCATGCTCATTGTTCTAGAAATCTCATTCTAAAAGTATATAAGATAAAATGTGATAGACTTCCGTATTCTTCTAGACATTTTTCTAAGTATATGTGTGTATATGTAAACACACTGTATACATTATTTTGACATTTAACACCTTGCTCTTTAAATCTTAGATATCTTTTCAGGTCGGTATATATAGATCCAACTATTTGAGTCTTTCTTTTACTGTGCAACATTTCAGTGCACTAGTGACTTAAAAATTAATATGTGCATGGAATAATTCATTAAAATGCATTATTTATTCATTCAACACATATTTATCAAATACCGTCACCATGCCAGGCATAGTTCTTGGTGCTGGAGATAAAGAAGTGAACAAGACAAAGTCCTTGTCTTTGTGGAGCTGACATTCTAGAAGAGACAGACAAACAGTCAACAAACTGCTAACTACATAGTTTGTCAGATGGAGAAGAATTAATATAGGGAAAATGGAAAGGGGAGCCTGTGTGGTTACGATTTTTATAGTGTAGTCAGAGAGGACCCCTCTAGAGTTGGCACATTTAAGCAGAGACATAAAAGAAGTGAAGAAGTAAGTATACTAATCAGGGAAGGTTTGTCTAGACAATGAAGTGATGTGCTGGCAAATGACTAACAACCAGCTCTCTGGAAAAAAAAAAAAAAAAAAAAAGGCCTTGTCTGAAACATTTGTTGATTTCCATGATATAAACATTCCCTCCAAGGCTGATTTCTAGCCACCAACATGAGGTCACTGAATGTGCAGTAGGAAAGAGATGCTTATAATCTCTGTGAGTCAGATGGAGCAGGTGCAAGCTGGCTTGCACACACTGAGGCAGAGGGTATACTTAGTGTGGTACAGGGACAACCAGAAGGACCATATGGCCAGAGTGGACTGAGCAAGGGGGAGAGAAGTACAGGAATTAAAAAGGCAGCCCCAGGGTAAGTGAAAGACGCCAGTCACAAAAGGATAAACACTGTATGATTCCGCTTATGTGAGGTACCTAGAGAAGTTAGATTTGTAAAGCCGAAAGTAGAATGGTGGTTGTCAGGGGTTGTGGGAGGATGAGAAAGGAAGCTATTTAATGGGTCCAGAGTTTCATATTTGCAAGATGAAAAGTTCTGGAGATGTTTTTCACAACAGCGTGAACATATGTAACACTACTGAACTGTGCATTTAATAGTGATTAAGATGGTAAGTTTTGTGTTACGTGTTTTTTATCACAACTTTTAAAAATGTCAGCCTGGGGCCAGGTCACAGAGGGCTCTGTAGGCCAGTGTTAAAACTTTTTATTTTCTCTCTCTCTGTAAAATGGAAAGACTTGGTAAGGTCTTGGGCAAAGAATGACTTGATCTGACTTGCATTTTTGAATTGTTGAGAAGAGACTGCAGGGGTCAAGGGCAGATGCTAGGGAACCAGCAAGAGGCTCTTGCAATAACCCAGGGACCTGATGTGGGCAGCATGGCTCAGGTGTTACTGTAGAAAGGGCCAGCAGGGATGGGATTGTGGGTTAATTTTGGAGGAAGATGTGGGTGATCTGCTGGTGGATGGCACATGAGGTGGGAGAGAAACAGAAGAGACAGGATGACTCCAAGGCTTTTGACCCCAGCAATAGGAAGGATAGTGATACCCTTTAACGGGGCTGTGAATGTTGCAGGAAGAACAGATTCACGGGGGGAAATCAGGAGTTTGGTTTTGGATGTTTTGAGTTCAAGACGCCCATTTTCCACGCAAATGGAGAGGAAGAATGGCAATTGGAAATGCAAATCTGAAGTTCGGGGATGTCTGGGCTAGAGTTATAAATGTGGGAGTCATTGGCACACGAGGGACCTTCTCACCTAGGGAGTGAATACAGATAGAGGGGAGATGTCTGAAGACTGAGTGCTCCAAAGCTTGGAGGTCGAAAATGAAAGAGGAACCAGCAGAGGAGCCTGGGAAGGAGCAGTAGAGAGGAGGAGGAGAATGGAGAGGGGCCAGTTGAGCAGCAGGCAGGCAGGAGAAAGCAGCTTCTGGAGGAGGAAGGATCAGCAGACACGAATGCTGCTGATAACTCAAGTAGGATGAGGGTTGAGACGAGATCACGGAGCTTAGCAGCTGGAAGGTCACTGGTGACCTTGAGGAGAGCCTAAAGTGAAAATCCAATGGGAATGAATGCTAGAGGAAATGGGAGGTGGGGAATTGGACCTTATCATTGAGATATCTCTGGCCATGAATTTTGTTGTAAAGCAAAAACAGAGGATCAATGGTTGCAGGAGCTGACAGGTCGAGGAGTTTGATGACTTACATTCTCTTATTATAATTGCACTATATATATACAAACATGGAACAGGGTAGAAAATTCTCATGATGATAGCTCGTATCCAGTTCTAAAAATGAATCAAATGATTAATTAGGTGCAAACAAAATGACGGTACCAATAAAACTCACATCACAACAGTATTAGGAAAGATGATGTTGTTTGCCTGACACTGAATCATTGATGTTAGGTTTCCCAGTAGAAAGGCGCATTTTCATGTTTTTCATTTGCTTGTTGTCTAATTGATCTTTTAAATTTTTTTCCTCTGAGGCCAATGGGCCTTCCCCTCCCCCTTGCATACTGGAAATTACAGCATGTTTGAAGGCTGCTGGGAATGGTCCTGCAGACAGAGGAGCAATGGATCATTATTTATTTAGCCAACCCCATTCTAATCATGCGTCAGCAAGCATCCCCATGAGACTCCACCTGATCTCTTGCTTCTCAATTTTTCCTTTCTCAGCTGCTCTCCATATTACCCTACCAGATTTCCCTTCCTAGAGCCCAGCTCTGTTATATCACTGCTCTTTCTGCTTCAAGGGAATCAGCAGCCTCCCTTCTGACCAAGGCAAGTCTCATGTCTCAGTTGGCATTCACGGTACTGCCCTCTCTGGTCCAAATCTATCCTTCCATGGAATGGGGCAGCATTTGTGAATGTGTCCCCAACTATCTTTTCATGTTTCAAAAACATGTATTTCTTTCTCCAAATCCCTGCCCTACTTACACTCTAGGGGCTGTCAGCTCCCCTGAATGTATGAAGGAACTGTACAAAGGGTACCTGATTGGGAAGAGAAGAGTTCTTTATGGAGATCATCACTCCTCCTAGGAAACAACGCAAAAGGCGTGCCTTCCAACAGGAGAAGCAGCTCCCTGGCACATTTTGTTGGCAGGATAACCCTGCTGCGGAGTAAGGGCTCTGCTAAAATGGGATGAAGAGGTGACAGGGTTAGGTTCTAAGGTGCTAATAGCTCATTTTACAAATATGCATCCTTGCACACTTGCACAAATCACCAAGTGTTTGCTCCAACTCAGGCATTTCATAGAATAGGAAGCTATTCAGAAGTCACTTTTTTGTCTCTTGGATTGAGCATCTTAATTCCGAAAGAATCAATCGCCTAAAAATGAATTTTTAGAAATACTTCTTTTGGAAAGTCGATGTTATTTGGGGCGGTGGGGGAGCTTCCTGAATCTTACCTGGGGATAAATAAAGACAATCTACAGCTCTTTTAGTGTTTCATCTTTTCAGACTACAAGTTATCAAAGACTTAAATATTGAAAGCCTCAAATTAACTGCAAGATAATACCAAAATGCACCCATGTCCTTTACCCTGATAAGAAGCGCAATGAATGATTTTAAATTAATGCCAACCCTACATGCTCTGAATATGTTAAGGGAGCCCTGCAATTTGTATGCCTGGCTGAGCCTTTGCTTGTTCTTTCTGCAATTGAGGAGGATTGGTGCTCCTTAGACAATGCCAGTGACAACGTAGTGTTGTGATTTCCAAATGCCCAAACTGTGAGCAGGCGGCTGTGCTCTGGGCTGCCCAGCCCATCTGTGAAGCTGCCAGCTGCCTTTGAAGTCTCTTGTTGAGTAATCCCTAACATTTGTACTTCGTGTTGTACATTTCACAGTACAGACACAGATTCGGTCTGACTCGGTTCTCACAACCACCCTGGGATGTAGGCGGGGGATGGATTACTAATCATCTTTTCACAAGTCAGGAAACTGAGGCACAGAAAGGTGAAGCGGCTTACCAGAGCTGTGTGCTGTTTTGCCGAGTGGTTACTTTGGGGCTTGGGAACTTTTTGGAGGTCAGTTTGATGTTGTCTTTGAAAGTTAAAATAGGTGCAACCTTTTTGACCATGCAATTGTGATTCTTAGTTTTCACGCTCTATATAATGACCGGGGAAGGTCTTCTAGGGTATTGTCAAGATGAAAAAAAGGCAAGTTGCAAATAAATAGATATAGTATTTGCATAATAAAGAACCCTATGCATCGTAGGTGTAGCGATCTATGTTTGTAAATGTTTAGTAAAAAGGTACACAGCAATAGTTAGCAGTGATTACATCTGGGGAGGAAAATAGAAGAAGGTGTTTCAAGGGGAATGTTTCTATTTTAATTGTTTCTACTAGCAGTAGATGTAGTAGCAGTGGCAGTAGCAGCACAGTAGGAATTTTTGGTTCCTTCAGAGTGGATGTTGCAACATGAGATACATGGAGTGTAGAATACCCGTGCTTTTTGCTACTCTAACATTCACTCGTGTTTCAAAAATGACCTTAAAGAAAGTCGGTACCTGGGTTTGGACATCCCCAAAGCATTTCATAAAGCTTTTAAAAATAAGCCCAGCAGAATGTCATACAGTATTGAGGCAGCCCTGACTTCTGTCTCAAGCACTTTCAGAGAGAAACATTCTCTTTGGACCTCATCACACTCTCGGCTCTGTTGCCATATATGCATGACATGTTTCTGCTGCTGAGACTTGTGGATTAAAGGGTGGCCGGGTGACGTCATTCTCGGCTACCCTGAAGATTTGTCAGAAGCATGTAAAAGATTTTCATAAAGAGTGTGTTATAGTGCCAAGAAACCAGCATTCCTTATCCCTTTCTTTAACTCTGGAGAAGGCTTTGACTGCATTACCCAACGAAAAGAGGTCCTCAACTTCCAAAGTGAGAAATAAATGTGTAAATGTTTCCCAGATGTGAGCTGGCTCACCAGGTGCAGGAGCTGCTAAGCATTTTAGAGCTCAGGTGAATTTATTGGGCCATATTCTGTTACCTGTTGAGCTCATCTAGATTACAGGTTACTTCTTAATATTTCCTCGGAAAGAAGAACTGGACTCCAGCAGAATTGGCTTGACAACTATGGAAATCATAATCCCTTGCCAGAGGATCAGGTGAATGGCTGGGGCAGGGTTCTTTCTTTCATCCAGCAAGCCGGGCATGTGCTTGGAGCTGGTGTTATAGGATATGAAGGGTAGGCTCCTGCTCGCTGGAGTCACTGTCTTTTTTAACAGTTTTAACCTGAGACCCATAGACCTCATGATTGGGACTTCAAAGGTCTGTGAAACTGCTAAAGCTTCTGACAGTAGTTTGTGTGTGTCTATGAGGGTGTGCAGAATTGCTTCAATCCCACTCACTCACCTGGTCACTAGTACTTATTAAGCACCTGTTATATGTCAAGAATTCTAGTCTGGCCAGGCATGGTGGCTCATGCCTATAAGCCCAGAACTTTGGGAGGCTGAGGCGGGCGGATTGTTGAGGCCAGGGGTTTGAGACCAGCCTGACCAACATGGTGAAGCCCCATCTCTACTAAAAATACAAAAATTAGCTGGGCGTGGTGGCGCGTGCTTCTAATCACAGCTACTTGGGAGGCGGAAGCACGAGAATCGTTTGAACCCAGGAGGCAGAGGTTGCAGTGAGCTGAGATCGTGCCACTGCAGTCCAGCCTGGGCAACAGAGGGAGACTCTATCTCAATGAAATAAAAATAAAATAGTTCTAGTCTAGAAATCATTGATAATAATTTGATAACTTTCCATTTTTTATGCTTCTTTCGGCATCTTTGTAGTTTGGCTGAATCTACTGACATACTTACGTAACAATGCAAGTGTTTAGCTTTTGTCCCTGTCACTCAAGCTGCTGTTGCAGTTTACACACGTATTTCTCATTTGTGAAGTTGAGGACCTCTGTTTTTTGGATAATGCAGTCAAAGCCTTCTCCAGGGTTAAAGAAAAAGAAAGGAAAGCTGGTTTCTTGGTACCACAACGTGCTCTTTATAAAAACTCTTCTATGTGCTTCTGACAATTGCCGAGTTGAATGAGCATCTGGACTGAAGACCCTCATGGAATCTGTTTCCCTGGCAGGAATTCTGCCTCCCTTTTAGAGCATGTTGAGAATCTCAGCATCTTAAAAGCAAAGCCACAATAACGTATCAGATTATTCATTAGGATCACCTGGAAAAGCCTTTCAACGACAACATAGATGTCTCGTTCAGTCCCTCAGAGACTTGGATTTAAGTCATCCCAGAAGTCTAGGCATCAATGTGTTCTAACAAGTTCCCACGTGATTCTAAAGTGGAGCTAGGAGGGAGAACTGTGAGCTGCGAGAGACTCTAGCACCTCACGCAGGCGCTGAGCTGCTGAGTCATTCTGAGGTGGGAGCAGCATCAGGCTCATCCGCCCTATGGGATGCGAGTGGGGAGGGTCTCAGAGAGGACCTGGGAGGAGACCCTGTAGGGGGATGAATGCTGGGGACAGGAGGAAGGGTTGAACTTCCAATTGTAAGGGAAGGAAGTCTATCCAGGTCGTGAAGAGCAGCGGCAGATCCCACAGGTAACAATGGGTGTTGCCTCCAGGTGTGTCCAAAGAGCCTGTCTTCCTGCTTCCTGGAGGTCCGAGTGAAACAGCTGCCTTGCTGGAGAGGAGAACTGGGTTTGCCATGCAGCTGGGAAGTGAGGTCTGTGGCATGGATGGGTCAGTGCAAGTCTGGAAATTGTGGGTGATGGCAAGAGATTGGAGACTTCCAGCAGCGATGCCAACCCAGGAACCTGTCATTAGTCTCCAGCTTGGTCATAATAAAAATAAAAAATAATTATGGTGAACAACTATCATAGCACATTAAGTACTTGTATGGCAGCCACTGTGTGAAATGATTTTCTTGCCTTATTTTATTTAAATATTTTATAAAATATCAGAGGTGTGGCTCTTTTTGACTTTACTTCAAAATCCTCACCCAATCTGTCAGCATCTCCCATCAGCTCTGCAGGTAGAATGCATTGCCCTTTGGACTATGCTGCCTTCCCTCCCTCATTGTTACTTTTGTCTTTTGTTGAGACTTCTGCAGTGACCTCCTCACTGCTTTCCTCACTTCCACGCTCTTCCCCTTTCTCATGTTCCTCTCTGTCCATTGTACAGCAGCCAAAGCCCATTTTCAAAATATATAATCCAATTGCATCATTCCTTGTTCAACTCCCGCACCCCAGAAGCTTCCCAACACACTCAGATTTACATGCAAACTTCTTACTTTGCATAGGAAGACCCACAGGATGCTGGCTTGCCCACCTCTGAGAACTCTCCTGCATGTTGCTTATGTGGCCTATAGCCGTGTTTGTCTTCCTTCTGTTCCTGCCACAGGACCTTCGTGTTTGTCACTTCTGTTGCCTGAAATGCAGATCCCCATTCTTCCCTTTACCCATAGTCTCTCTTTGTTTTAGTACCTGTCTCATGTAAACATAAATATGTTTCACAGAGACTTTCCTGAACATGCAGCCAACCGCCTTCTTCACTCCATGATTCACTATCTCTTTACCGTGCCTTTTCATTCATCACTACCTAACATGAAGGTATGTATTTGCTCACTATCTGTCTTCCGCACTAGAATGTAAGCTCCAGGAAGACAGAGACTTTGTTATAACCCACACAGACTCTTTTCCCAGTCCCTAGTAAGTGTCTGATATAAAACACGGAAGAATCCATCCAGTAACCCTAAATGGGATGAACCATTGTCCCCATTTTATGGCTGGTTAGAGTAGCAGTTGTCTTGTGATTTGCAGTTGGCCAAATGTCATCATGTAATTTATCCCTCGCAGCTTCTCTGTGACGGAGGCAGGGCAGCTATTATGATTATTCTCTCAGCTTTGCTGGTAACAATACTAAGCCCAGGGCTATTTCCAAGACTACACACATTTGTGGTACATGATGGAACCAGGACTGACAGTACTATGCTCTTTTTCACACCATGCTGATGACACAGTTATTGGTTTGTTTTGGTTTGCTCAAGTTTCTTAGTAAAAGAGATCTTTGGAAAATTCATGCTTATGAGAGGTTTACAAAGAAGATTTTGCTGACCCTTAGTGAGAAGCAGTTGGAATGGCCCCTGAGGGCTGTCACTGGCCTGGTGTCAACCAAGCACATCTCCTAATTGGAAAAGCAGCTGGAAGAGATACTGGGAGGTGAGAGGTAAATTTTTGGAGGCAGATGAGTGTTTAGGGGGTAGACAGTAGTGGCCGCTGGGTTCCTCATAACAACCCCCCTATTATTGATGTTACAGGCAGCAACTGTGGCCAGAGATGTATCTGTGATACCAGTGCTTTTTCACCAATTAATTCAGGAGTGAATAGGAGAGTATCAAGTTCACATATAATCAATAAAACCAACCAAGCAGTCATTCATATTAGTTCTTTAAGGGGAGAAATAATACCACTATCCCATTGTCTGCTTAAATCCTCAGCCCCTAGAATAAAGACCAACATCCTTTCTATAGTCTAGAAGACACAGCGTGTTCAGTTTCTGCAGTTATGGCTCTGTTTGCATCTCCAGCCTTTAGGGAGACCAACTGCCCCTGTTTGCTGGAAATTGAGAGGTTTCCTGGGTCATGGGACTTTCTCTGCTAAAACTGGGACAATCCTGGGCAAACTGGGATGGTTGGTCACTCCAGTGTTCACCTTTCCGTCCTTTCTATTCATGTGGACCTTTCCTGGTGTCTTGAATAGAATGAGAACTATTCTACGTCAGGGCTCTTGTACAGGATGCTCTTGTACAGGGCTCCGTGTGGAATGTTCCATTCTCTCCTTCACCTAACAAGCTCATGTATAACCTTTAGGATTTATTGTAAATTTCACTTCTTTCTTGCCCTCTTTCCACTGTCTATGTTCTGAAATACTTCTTTGCAGGACTTTCAACACCTGTGTGCCAGGATACTAAGTGATGAATGAGTAAATGAATGGGTAAATAAATAAGCAGATTAATAGGTTTCTAGAGGTTTTTTATTTTTAAATGAAGCATAACATACAGAAAAGTGCATCAGTACATACAGTGTACAGATCTGTGTATTTTCATAAGATGAACACACAGACTAAGAAGTGGAAAATTACCAGAACCCTGTCAACCCCATTAGGCCCTGTTTTAGTTATCGATTGCTGCATAACAAGCCACCTCAAAACTCTGTGGCTTAAAACAAACACGGTTTATTTATTGTAATTCTTCTGTGGGTCAAGAACGTGGGCAGGTCTCAGTTGATCAGTTCTTCTGCCGTATCTAGTGTTGTTCGGGTAAATCAACCAGCTGCATTCAGTTAGCGGCTAATCTCCACTGCTATATACACCCAAGAAGGCTTTGTGCAGATGTCTGGTGCCTCAACGCTTCTCCATGTGGCCTTCCTTTCTCTTTGCAGGTCCTCATTATTCAGTGCACTAGGTTGAGCTTCATAACAGTATGCCAGCTATCTTCTCCATAGAGTGAGAAAGTGGAAGCTTCCAGGCTTCTGGCAGGCTCAGGATTGGCACAGTGTCCTCTCTGATGCATTCTACAGTCAGAGCAAGTCACAAAGTCAGCCCAGGGAAGAAGGTACCGTGTGTGTACAGGAAATAGGGGAGTGATGATGGCCGTCTTTGGAGCTGGCTTTTCACATGTCCCTATCCCATTACTGCATATTCACAATTATAACCATTGTCCTCATTTCAAGTGCCATTGATTTGTTTTTCCTGTTTCAGAAATTTACAGATGCAATAATGTCGTATGTATCATATTAGTTATCTGTTGCTGTTTGACAAATTACTCCCTCAAACCTAGTAGTTTAATACAACATTTATTATCTCACAGTTTTTGAGGGTCAGGAATTCAGGAGCAGCTTAGCTGGACAGTTCTGGCTTGGGATCTTCCATAAGATTGCAGTCAAGATGTCCACCAGCACTGGAGTCATCTGAAGGCTTACCTGGGACTGGAAGAAATACTCTGAAAAGCTTAGCTCATATGGCTATTGGCTAGAGGCCTCAGTTCCTTGTTATGTGCACATCTCCCTAAGATTGCCGATAACATGGCAGCTGGCTGATCTCAGCATGAACCGATTTGAGAGAGTGAGGAGAGGGATTTTCAGTGTCCTTTATGATCCAGTCTCCAATGTCTTGAACTGTCACTTGCACTTTCCTTCTATTTGCTAGTCCAGCCCACACTTAAGGGGAGAGGCTTAGGTCCTACTTTATGAAGGGTATGCCAAACAATTATGTGGACCTGAAACCACCACAGTATTTGTCTTGGTCCATTTTGTGCTACTGTATCAGAATACCTGAGACTGGATAATTTATACAGAACATAAATGTATTCTTTCATGGTTCTACTGTATGGGAAGTCCGAGATCAATGTGCCAGTAGGTTCAGCCTCTGGTTCCAAGATGGAACTTCATTGATGCGTCCTCCAGGGAAGCTGTTCTCATATGGCAGAAGAGCAGGAGAGAGAGAGAGAGAGAGAGAGAGAGAGAGAGAGAGAGAGAGAGAGAGAGAAAGAGAATGTCAGCCCACTTCCACAAGCCCCTTTTATGGCAGCATCAATCCATTCACAAGGGTGGAGCCTCCATGACCTGAACAACTCCCATTAGGTCCCACCTCTCAGTACTATTGCATTGGGAATTAACTTTCTAACACATGAATTTTGGGGGACGAATTCAGACCACATCAGTATTCTTGGTTTTTCCTTCACTCAACATTACTTTTGCAAGATTCATGCATGTTGTTATATTTAACTGTAGATTATTCACTTTTAATGTGGCAATGGATTACATTGTATGTATGTATCATAATTTACCTGTTATATTGTAGGTGGACATTTGGATTGTTAAACACTTGGGGCCATTGTGAAAAGTGCTGCTATGAATAATCTCATACTTATCTTTAGTAAAAATATATAGTCATCTCTTTTGAATATTTAATTTGGAATGAAGTTGGCAATCATACAATATAACAATTGCATATGTTCAGGTTTAAAAGATAGAGTCAAACACTTTTCCAAATTGATGGTAATGGTTTATGTTCCCATGAGCAGTGTATGAGTGTTCCAGTTGATCTATATTCATGATGATGATTGTCTTTTTTACTTTAGCCATTTCAATGGATGTGTATTGGTATACTATTGTGGTATTAATTTGCCTTTCTCAATTAACAGGTGAAATGGACCACATTTCACATGCTTCTTAGCCATTTGGATATCTTTTGTGTGAAGTGCTTGTTCAAGGTGTTTGCCCATTTTTCAATTGGTTTTTTTTTCCTTATTGATTTGTAGCCATTCTTTGCATATTCTGGAAATGAGTCTTTACACAGATCTGTGTATTGCATATAGCTTCTCCCACTCTGTAGCTTGCATTCTCATTCTTTTAATAGTGTCTATTGATTTAACAGAAGTTTTACATTTTAATGCAGCCCAAATGAATCAGTCTTCTCATTGATTTTTAGAACTTTGTGTATAATTTTAAAATATATTTTTTCTACCTCCAAATGTAAAAATATTATATGTTTTCTTCTGGAAGCTTTATCTTTAAAATCGATATATACAATCCATTGAAAAAAAAATTTGTTTTTAAAGGCGGGAGACAAGGGTACACTCAATATTTTTCTTCTTTTTTGGCATATACATATCCAGCTGACCTCACACCATTTACTGAAAAGCTCTTTCTTTTCTCATTCCATAATAGCATCACAAATTAGGCCTCTCTATATATGTGGATCTGGTTCTGAACTATATTCTTTTCCATAGGTCTATTTGCCTATCTTTGTGACAATACAATACTGTCTTAATTAATATAATTTTATAATATGATTAGTATCAGGGAACATAAGTCCCCCAACAGAGTTCTTCCCCTTTAGAATTTACTTTGGTTATTCTTGGCCATTTGCATTTCCATATATATTTTAGATTCAGCTTCTCTGTGTTCACAAAAGGTGTATTGGAATTTTAATTGAGACTATCTTAAATATATGTCAATTTGGGACAGTTGACATATTTTCAATATTGAGATTTCCAGCTTATAAAGTTGATATGTCTCTCCATATTTTTAGTTCTTATTTAATGTATATAAGTATGATTTAAAAATTTTAGTGTAGATATTTTTCGTAGTTTTAAAATACTCTTGGCATTCAAAGTCTTGTGATGTCCTTACAAATGGTAATTTTAAAAATCCCATTTTCTATTACTTTTTTCTCATACATGGAAATACAATTGATTTTTGTATATATACTTTATATCTAACTATATTGTGAAGTCCATTTATTCTAATAGTTGGTGTTGATTCATTTGTATATTCCCAATATGTGTATTTCTTCATTTCTAACTCTCATGCAGTTTTGTTTTTCTTGACTTATTTTACTAACCAGAAATTCTGGTATAAAGTTAATGAAATAACAATAGTGGGCACCTTTATCTTGTTTCTAAGCTCAAGGAAGAAATTTTAATAATTCATTATTAAATATGATGGTTTTTTGTAGGGAATCTTTATAAGACTAAGAGAGTACCTCATATTACTAGTTTACGAATAATATTTTTCATAAATGAGTGTTGAATTTTCAAAACCTCTTAAAAACAGCTTGAGATATAATTTACATACCATACAACCGTATGATTTATCTATTAAAAATTTTAAAAGTTAAAACATTATCATCAGTAAAATTCACTTTTTCTTTTGGTATACAGTCTTATGAATTTCAGCACATTTACAGATTAATGTAAAAACTACTATTGCAAATGGCAACAAAAGCCAAAACAGACAAATGGGATCTAATGAAACAAAGAGCTTCTGCACGGCAAAAGAAACTACCATCAGAGTGAACAGGCAACCTACGGAATGGGAGAAAGTTTTTGCAATCTACCCATCTGACAAAGGGCTAATATCCGGAATCTACAAAGAACTTAAACAAATTTACAAGAAAAAAATAAACAAACCCATCAAAAAATGGGCAAAGGAGATGAACAGACACTTCTCAAAAGAAGACATTTATTCAACCAACAGACTACATGAAAAAATGCTCATCATCACTGGTCATCAGAGAAATGCAAATCAAAACCACAATTAGATACCATCTCATGCCAGTTAGAATGGTGATCATTAAAAAGTCAGGAAAGAACAGATGCTGGAGAGGATGTGGAGGAATAGGCATGCTTTTACACTGTTGGTAGGAGTGTAAATTAGTTCAACCATTGTGGAAGACAGTGTGGCGATTCCTCAAGGATCTAGAACTAGAAATACCATTTGACCCAACAATCCCATTACTGGGTGTATACCCAAAAGATTATAAATCATGCTGCTGTAAAGACACATGCACATGTATGTTTATTACACACTATTCACAATAGCAAAGGCTTGGAACCAACCCAAATGTCCATCAATGATAGACTGGATTAAGAAAATATGGCACATATGCACCACAGAATACTATGCAGCCATAAAAAGGGATGAGTTAATGTCCTTTGCAGGGACATGGATGCAGCTGGAAACCATCATTCTCAGCAAACTATCACAAGGACAGAAAACCAAACACCACGTGTTCTCACTCATAGGTGGGAATTGAACAATGAGAATACTTGGACACAGTGTAGGGAACATCACACACTGGGGCCTGTCAGTGGGTGGGGGGCTAGGGGAGGGATAGCTTTAGGAGAAATACCTAATGTAAATGACGAGTTAATGGGTGCAGCAAACCACCATGGCACATGTATACCTACGTAACAAACCTGCATGTTGTGCACATGTACCCTAGAACTTATATATTTAAAAAAAAAAACAAACTACTATTGCAATAAACATACAAAACAGTGCTAACACCTCAAAGACTCCTTTGTGTTATGTTTTTACAGTCACACACTTGCCCCAACTCCTAAACTCTGGGAACTGCTGGTCTGTTCTCCATAACCCTAGTTTTGTCTTTTAGAGAATGTTATATAATGGAATCATATGGTATATATATGTACCAAATTTTATCAGACACTTTTCTCTGCCTCTTTTTGGATATCATGTGATTTTTCTCCTTTATTCTGTAGTGACTAACTACATTGTTATTTAATGTTAATTCAACCTAGCATCCTTGAATAAACTTTATGTAGTCCTATGCCATATTATCATTTTTACATGTTTGAGATACACTTTGCTAATTTTTTAAGGTTTTTGAATCTAAATTTATGAAAGAGATTAGTGCTAAAATGTTCCCTTCCTGTAATATCTGTGTCAGATTTTGGTACAAAGGTAATGCTGGCCTCAATGAAATTTGGAAAGTTTTACTTCTTTTTCTATTCTTTGGAAGATTTTGTGAAAGATGTGTGTTTGTTACTCCTTGAATATTTGAAAACGTTCAGCAGTGAAGCCATCTGGGCCTGGGGTTTCTTTTTGGCGGAAAATGTTAATGGATTCAATTTCTTTACTACACAAAGAGGTATTCAGATTTATTATTTCTTCTTGTGACATATTAGGTAAGTTGTGTATTTCACGGAGTTTTCCAACTTTATCTAAATAATCAAATTTATTCATATAGCATGTTCATTATATTTTATATTTTTATAACATTTTAATCTTCAATATTTATAGTTTGAGTTTTCTCTCCTTTTTGATATGTCATTTCAAGGAAACAATTATTGGCTATATTGACTTTTTAAAACATTTGTTTTCAAGTACATTGATATTTGTTCTTTTGCATTTTTTTTTCTAACTTTCTTTGTGTTTGACTTGCTGGGTTTACTTTTCTAGATTCTTTAGTTGAAATCTTATTTATTTTTAATAATTTGTCTTTCTCATACATGAAGTTAAGGCTAAAAATTTCCCTGTAACTATTGTTTTAGCTTCATCCCACAAGATTTTATCTGTTTTATCTGTATCATCATTTAGTTAAAAATATTTCATTTTATTTAGAGTTTCTCTTATGACTCATGGATTCTTTATTCTGAATGATTTCAATTTTTTGAGATGTGACAAGGCTTACTTTATAACCTAGAATATGGTCCATTTTGTTAAACATTTCTTCTATGTTTGAAAAAAATACCATCTGTATCTGAAATTGTTGAGGATGGTGTTTCATATATGTCAATTCAGCCAAATTGGTTAATTTTGTTAGTCACATTTTATGTATTTATAGTATATTTTTTGGTCTTTTTTTCCCTCTGTAAACTATTGAGAGAATTGTGTTAAAATCTCCCACTATAATTTTGTATTTATCTACTTCTCTTTTAGTTTTGTATATATTTTTGCTTTATATGTTTTGAAGGTATGTTATTAGGTGTATATATATTTAGAACTGTGATAGTTATATCATTATGAAATGTCCCTCTTTATCTGCAGACTTCATGCCTTAAAATCTACTTTGATATTGTAGTATAACTACATTATCCATCTTAGTTCATGCTATGCATAATACCTTAGACTGAGTAATCAATAGAAATTAATTGCTTACAGTTCAGAATTCTGGGAAATCCAAGACCAAGGCCCCAGCATATTTGGTGTCTGGTGATGCTTGCTCCCTGTTTCAAAGATGGCATCTTTTTTTTCTGTCTCCTCACATGGCAGAGGGGGCAAACAATCTCACTTAGGCTTTGTCATAAGATTACTAATCCCATTCATGAAGGTGGAGCCCTCATAACCTAATTACTGCTGGAAGGCCCTACTCTTAATCCCATCACTTTGGAATTAGATTTCAACATGATTTCTGGGGGACACAAACATTCAGTCCATAGCACTATCTTTCTTCTGGTTATTATTTGCATCAGTCTTTTTTCTTTTCTTTTTCTTTTTCTTTCAATCTCCTATGTGCTTAGATTTTGCATGTGACTCATGTAAGCAGCATAAAGTTATTTTAAAAAATTCAATTAGGCAATTTTGGTCTTTTGATTGACATACTTCATTTACATTGAATTTAATTATGGATATATTTGGGTTTCTATAATTTTATGTTTTAGAATAACATAAATATAACCCACCTATTTTATATTTCTTTTTCTCACATTTTTGGCTTCTTTTAGATCAACAAGTTACATTTTATAATTTTATTTTTATTCTCTTCACTTGTTAATTGCACATTATTTTATTATTGTTTTAGTAGATAACCTAGAGATTACAACATGAATATTGTCTTATTCCAGCCTAAAATGAATTTTTACTTTCATCATTTCTCTAATAGTACTAGAACCTTAGAACATTTTAATTCCTCTTACTCCTTGCATCTTTTGCGTTAGTGTGGTCATGCAAAACTACAAATATATTTATTATATACATATTAGAAAACCACAGGACATTAATTGTTTTGTACAAATCCATTTTCTCTTTCGCTCTCTTTTTTTTTTTTTTTTTTTTTTTTTTTTTTTGAGACAGAGTGTCACTCACTCCATTACCCAGGCTGGAATGTAGTGGTGCAATCTTGGCTCACCTCAACCTCTGCCATCCTGGTTTAAGCAGTTGTTGTACCTCAGCCTCCTGACTAGCTGGAATTACAGGCATACATCTATCACACCTGTCTAATTTTTGTATTTTCAGTAGTGATGGGGTTTCACCATGTTGGCCAGGCTGGTTTTGAACTCCTGGCCTCAAGTGATTCACCTGCCTCAGCCTCCCAAAGCTCTGGGATTACAGAGTCAATTGATTTTCAATTAATATTCTTTTATTGAATGTTAATTCAATAATTATATTATGAATTACAAATATAAATATAATTTGTATTGACATTTTCCACCGAACCTTACTTTTCATTGCAATTCCATGTTTCTCTCTGGGATAATTTTCCTTTGACCTGAAGAAATCTTTTAAATATTTAAGTGAACTTTGCAGCTAATTTTCCCAGGTTTTATTGATATGAAAAAGTCTTTATTTCACCTTTATCTCTGAAGAATGTTTTCTCCTTGAGTTTAAAATTCTAGGTTAGCAGTATTTTCCTGAAGAACACTAAAGTTTTTTTTTCTATTGGCTCTAGTATTCATGTTTTCTGTGGACAAGTCAATTGTTAATTATTCTGTTGGTCTTTTGAAGGCAAATTGGTTTTCCTCCTCAACTGATTGTAAGATTTTCTCTATAGCTTTAATTTTCATTAATGTTACTGTGATACTTTGTTATGTTTTTCTTTATATTTCTGTAGAACATCTTGTATATGTCTGCTGACATCTTTTATCAGTTTTAGAAAATTCTCTGCCATTATTTGTTGAAATATTGCTTCTGTCCATTTTTTTTCCCTCTCCTTTCAGACCACCAATTTCCATTCTTTTTTCCTTTCCATACTTCCGTTTGGATATTTTCTATTGATCTATCTTTCAGTGCAGGTCAACAGTCCTGTATTCTGCCATATTAAATCTGTGGTTAAATCCAACTAATGAGTTCCGAATTTTAAACATTATCTTATTATTTAAAGAACATGGCTGGCACTTTGGGAGACTGAGGTGAGGCTGGCAGTCAGGAGATTGAGACCATCCCTGCTAACACAGTGAAACCCTGTCTCTACTAAAAATACAAAAAAAAAATTAGCTGGACGTGATGGCATGTGCCAGTAGTCCCAGTTAGTCAGGAGGCTGACGCAGGAGAATTGCTTGAACCTGGGGGGCAGAGGTTGCAGTGAACCAAGATTGCACCAGTGCACTCCAGCCTGGGTGACAGAGCAAGACTCCGTCTCAAAAAAAAAAAAAAAAAATCATTGATTTTTATTTTTTAGATTGTGGTTCTATGTTAAAATTGTTTATCTCATATCTGTTCATTTTTATTATAAAATTAATGTTATTAATTAACTATAATGTTAATCATAATTATTTTATACCATTTGCCAACTAATTTTAATATCTGGATCCTGTGGGTATGTTTGTATTGTTGAGGGCTTTTTCTCTTGGTTTTTAGTCATTTGGTTATTTCTTTTGGTATACCTAGTAATTACTGAATGTAGATACCCCAAATGGTTTTGTCCTCCTCTAGACAGGATTTAACTCTTCTCTGATGGGAATATAGAGCCATATCTGATTACTCCAATGCAATCAGTGAGTTGATGGTGGTTTGTAGTCCTAGTAGGCTGTGGTAAGGCTCAGTCTACTTTGATTAATCTCTGACTCTTCAAGATTTTTTTTTTAATTTCCTCTAAGATCCAATTAAATTTTGTAAGTCCCCTTTTCTTGGAAGGCCCCAGAATGCAAACTTTTGTCTCATGAGACTGCATTTTTCAAGTTCCCACCTATACTTTTTAGCTTACATTTTGTGTAGCCCCAGAATTCAGCCATTGTTGAGAGGGAACAGGTCCATTTTCTTGAGTACTCCCAAATGTCCAACAGAACTCTGGGCTGGATTTTATATCCCTCTGTAGTGGCCTTTCATCTAGTTTTTCACTGAACTTTACATAAGATTATTAGCCTCCTTTCTATACCCAGAACTGGAAGAGCTGCCAGAGTAACAGCAGCCAGTGGCAGCCAGCTTATTTCTCTAAAGTTCTTTCTTTCCTGGAATCTTAGCCCTCTAATTCCTTAGAAGTTCCCTACTGCTTCCAAATAGGTGATGTGATGGGCATGAGAATGAACCTCACAAACATCCAATTACTGGGAGCATAATTGATCAAGATTGCTAGTCGCCGGGTTCTGAAATCTATCACTGCCTTTGTGCCGAGGCCATACCTTCAATGGGTTTCTCTTAGTCAGTGACTGATGGTCCCAGGTCTATAAGGTCAACCCAGTTCTGGGAGACACAGGACTTCTCTACCAGCTGACTTAGATTTGGGGCCTCCCTGATGGTTTTGCCTGGACTTCCTTAGGCTGTACCACAGCCTAGGACATCTCCTCCTTTCCTATTCTCCTTCACTTGCCATTAGACTCTTGGATCATGCTCCAATGACTCTTCCTTTTACCAGCTGCCTTTGTCAGGCTGCCTCTGTTTTCTTTCACAAGGCATTTTCCCCAATAAAATCACTGAAGTACCATCATATCTTGATGTCTGCTTCTTGGAGGATTTGCTTTAACATAGGCTACTTATGTGTTTTGTCAGCCATTGTAGCTGTTCTACATAGAAACCGCCAGCTACCTCAGCCCATTTGGATGCGAATGTCTCAATAAACTTTTGAATTATTAATCTATTCTTTTATTCCCAATATTTTTGACTCCCCTGTTAGTTTAGCCAAAATGCAAAGAAAATGGGGAGTCAATTTTAATCTTTTATTTCAAAAGTTGAGGTAAATATATAAGATAAATAGGATGCATGAAGAGGACCAAAAGGGCCAATTTTCTTGTTCTGGACAAGAAAAAGTCTTTCACTGGGCACTAGCTGGGGAGAATCAGAGGGAGAAACACAGAGTTTGATACTAGTGTGGAACGGTGAAGTGGGGTGTGTTCCTTGTCTTCCCTCCCCACCCTGAGCAGCTCATAAGTACCACTGGAGTGAAAGGGGAGTGGGGATGATGCAGCCACCAGAGAAGCCTGAGTCGCACTGCTTTGCTGGGCCCAGGGAAGCAGCAAAGCCCTAGTCCCCCATCTATGAATGGTGCAGGGGCCGGAGGGTAGATGGGGTGCAGTGGCTGGAGGGTAGATGGGGTACAGTGTGAGTCTAGGCAGAGTAGATCTGAGAATGCCCCACAGGGATTCATTTGCGAAGCCCCAGAGCACTGGAAAAAAATCCCCCAAACCTCTAGAGTCCCTGAAAGATTAAGTTGCCAGATAAAAGCCAGGGTGTCCTGTATTCTTATTTGTTAAGTCTGGCAAACCTGCTGAGAGAGGGATGGAGATGGAGATGGAGATGGCTACTGATTGAAGAGTGCTGGAGGCTGGGGTGAGAAGGCATCACGTTGACCTTGTTGAATCTTACTGGCAGCCCAGATGCCCCTGAGGATGTCTCATCAATGCCAGCAGAAATCAATGCCCATGATCGGTGACTAGAGGCAATGAGGACACCATAAAAGTTGTCAGTAGGACAAATGACATCAAGGACCCCCTCCCCTCCCTCCTTCTTTGCTTGACCCAATATAAACCCTCCTCCCTGAATTTAGATGCTACTCTGAGGAGAAAGGGCAGGGAGGGGTCCTTGAATCAACTGGGCTTAACCTGAACTCTCTAAAGTTACATTCATGCCACTGGTGGATGAAGCTTAAGATAGAAATTAAGTTCAAGTAAGAAAGAATAAGTTATGTTTTCACAGGCCTGCACTTCTGTTTTGAGAAATTGGCATCTGGAGTCTTGGGGTTTATTTAATTTTTCATGAGAAGGATTATGGATTATTCAGTAGATGATAATCTCTGTTAGGGTAAGGTCATCGTTATTGCCTCTCTACCTCCAGTTTGTAGCTCAGTGTCTGCACATGTAGGTGCTTTGTCTCTCCAAAATTTCTTCTATATTTATTTTACTGCCTGTCTGTACCTGCTCCCTACTGAATGTGAGCTCCCCGAGGGCAGGAACCTGCTCTGCCTCCTGCTTAGCTAGGCCTGTAGAACTTTGCCGATCTTTCTTTAGCTACCAAGTCTGATCATTCCACATAGAGCATTAGAGCCAACGCTTTGAACTGGAGTCACACATTCGGGCTCCATGTTTGCTCTGTAACCATCTTATCGTTGGAAAATCTTGTCCCCTCTTCAGAAGCCCTGGCTTTGTTCACCTCAGCAATTGTGGGTGGGGTGTTTCCTGTGTGCCAGGCAGTGCCTGGGTATGGGGAAAACAAAGAGGAGTCCATCTTTATCTCAAAAGGGCTTCCTCTCACCAGGAACCTGACAGGTCGGTGCCGACAAGACAGCACAGTAAACACTGTAACAGGATGTGTTCGTGCTACAGGAGGGAGCTGCCCGTTGTGCCAGGGAAAGCGAGGCAGGCTTCCTGGAGGAAAGCTATGTGACCTGGGCCTCGGTATTTGAGTAGAATTCCCCAGCTGCACTGGGGGGTGATGGGTGGGGGGAGATGGAGAACCAGAGGAGGGAACAGCATGTGCCAGGCCACAGAAGCATGCTTGTTTTGGGAGCGGCGAGCAATTCAGAGCGACTGGAGCCTCTGGCTCAAGGATGGAGATTTAAGTTACCTAATATCCAGGGTGAATTTCTCATTTGTGTTTTGAAGTCTTAGATAAAGGTTCTTATCTTTCATTTCTTTCCCTAATTAAATAATTACAGCATTATTGCTGCTTTCTTTATTTTAACTTGATTGAAGCCTCTGTAGATTCATAATAATCTCAAATTTTCTAAAGATAATTTATCTACCCTGTGCAGAGAGCATCTGTGTTGGGAAGCACTAGAGGTCAGGACCTGCCCTAAACAGGAAAGGCAGAAGTTGCCTGTGACCTTCGGAAGCTCTGTTAATGCTTTGAGGCCATGCGGATCCCAATGCACTGGAACAGTCGCTCATAATGGCATCTCAGAACCCCTGAGAGCAGCAAATGCTTCTGAGGGCAGCAGGAAGTCTCCAGAACGCTGGGAAATTCCTGTCTGATCTTAGAAGCAAGGCCCTTCACTCTGGCTCTCCATAGCCCCTAGGTGAGGAGACAGGTTCTCCAGGACACACAAGGGGCTGGGGCCTAGCAGAGAGCTTGGAGAAGGGAAGCCCCATAGAGGACACAGCAGCCTCTAGGGCCAGGTCCTGCAGGACAGTGGAACGTTGGCCTTTCAGGGAAGCCTGCTGGGGTCAAGGGAGAGTGCCCACTTCATCCTCCTTTTCTCTTGCCCCCATCCCCTGCTTGCCCTGTGTACTGGGCACATGGGGCTGAACTCAGGCTGTCTGGGGTTGAGTCCCGGCTCTACCACTCATGACCCACATAACTCTGAGAAAATTTTTGAACAGCCCTGGGCCTCAGTTTCCCTACCTGTAGAGTAGAGATTGTATCTGAATGAGTCAGCAGCACTCCATCAGGATCTGAGTCCCTGTGCCATTTGGCCATTTGTTCCTTTGAGAGGTTGCCCCTCTTCCTGTTTCTACCCTCTGTGCTCTAAAACAAAGGCATGGGTGGGAAAACAGGAGCAGAGGTGCTGAGAAGATGAGAATATTCTTCTGGCTTCTGCACATGCTTCTCAGACAGTTCTCTGTTCGAAGACTGGCTGAGACTGGACAGCCAGTGAGAAGGGACAGACCTCTTGTCCAGAAGATGTTTGCGCCCAGAGCTGTACTCTGCTTGGTCCGAGTACACCAGGGACCCTGTTCCTTGACACTCCCCATCTGGCACTCTGTAGCCTCCAAATCTCCTGGAAGATGTTGAGGCTCTCGGGCCCCTGGGCCTCTACACCTGCCAAAGTCTCCCCACCTAATCCCCCCACAGCCTTTTCCACACCTCCTACCTGCATTTCCATGTCCCAGTCTGGTTAACTCCAATATTTCTTTTCCATTTTTGATACTATTGCCTCCAGGAAGTCTTCTTGGCTGACACCTCCCCATATTCAAGCTATGAATCCCTTTTCTGTTGGCATGGGGGTATCTGGTCTTCCCTGCTGATGCTTTTAACACAGAGATCATCAGAATTGGCTCCTTTTTTGTTTCTCTCTTTAAATTGTAAGCTCTGGCCAGAAGAGTTTTTTTTTTTTTTTCTTTTTCTGTTTGTTTGTTTTGTTTTGTTTTGCTTTGTTTTTTTGAGACGGAGTCTTACTCTTTTGCCCAGGGTGGAGTGCAGTGGCACCATCTCAGCTCACTGCAATTTCCACCTCACAGGTTCAAGCAATTCTCCTGCCTACAGCTTCCCGAGTAGGTGGGATTACAGGCGTGAGCAACCACGCCCAGCCATTTTTTCTTATTGTGGTAAAATACACATAACATAAATGTTACCACTTTAGTCATTTAAAAGTATACAGTTCAGCAGCACTGAGCACGTTCACAATATTGTCCAACCATCACCTCTATATAGTTGCAGAACGTTCTCAGCACCCAAAACATAACCCTGTACTTCTTAGCAGTCACCCTCTCCCAACCCCCATAGTCTTCTCCCCAGCCTCTGGCAATACCAATCTACTTTCTGTTTCAATGGATTTGCCTGTTCTGAATATTACGTATACATGGAATCAGACAATATGAGGTCTTTGGTATCTGGCTTCTTTCACTTGGCTTGTTATGAAGCTTCATCCATGGTGCAGCCTGTGTCAGGACTTCATTCTTTTCTATGGCCAAAGAATATCCCATGATATGTCTGTTCCACCTTTGATTTATCTATTCTGTTGATGGGCATCTAGGCTGACTGTTGTGAATAATACAGCTATCAACATTCATGTACACGTTTTTATTTGCATACCTATTTTCAATTTTTTTGAGTATATACCTAGAAATTGAACTGTTGGGTCCCATGGTAATTCTTCCTATGTTTAACTTGCCAAGGAACCACCAAAATGTTTTCCGTGGCAGCTGCACCATTTTCCATTCCTACCAGCAACGTGTGCAGGTTCTGCTTTCTTCATATCCTTGTCAACACTTGTTATTTTCTTTTCTAACAAAAACAAAACGATAACCATCCTAATTGGCAGATGGGACTCATTTTTGTCTTCCCAGTTTTATTCCCAGGTTCCAGGACAGCATCTGGTGGGAAGTAGGAGCTCAGGAAGAACCTGCTTACGGGATGAATTCCCCCCACCTGGTCCAAGAGAGGCCACCTCCTGCTCTATCAGACTTTCTGAGTTTCTTTGGGTGACACTGAAGAGGGTGGACTCCTTCTCTCCTTATCCCCACAGAGTTCCAAAAGCCCACTCTGGTTCCCATGGGCAGGGACTGTTCCTACTGTGTTCTACCTCCTGGGCGTCTTCTTCCCGTGTCACCTCCTGCTGTCGCCAAATGGCAGCGACCACATGGAATCTAAACCTGGGAAATGTTATTGGGTTTCCAACCTGCCTGCAGCCTTGGTAAGCTCTGGCTGAAGGCACAACAAGAATTACAATCTGCTTTTTATTTTTTTCCACAATTCTCTTATTGCCACCCGTTGTCACTCTGGCTCTCTGGGTGCTTTTTATCCTCTTAAAATGCTGCTCACAAGAGGCAAGTCATTGCCTTCGAGGGCTGCTCTTTCATGTTAAATCATCCAAAAGCAGCTTGAATATTGATAGCCATTGTTGTAGAAGCCTAGAACAGGACACAGTTGGTTTTTTTTTTCTTGCCTGTTTTGGAGACAGCCCTCCCTGGGAAGCCCTTACTTGGCAAACACACGTCAGGCTCCTGCCCATGGTGCCTCCTCTTGGGATCAGGTCACAGACCCTGCATTGCACTGGTTCAGGTGTTTGCAAGCAACAGAAACTGACATCAGCTGGCGTGAAATAAAGGAATTTGCTAGGAGGGGGTGGGGCAGCACATGTAGGGATGGAAAGCTGAAAACCTTGAGCTCAGAGGGGGTGCTCTGCCCAGCTGGGAGCAGGAGGGAATGGTGGCCTCTGCAGGGCACCAGCCTGGGAGAAAGCAATGCCAGCTGGCTGAGTAGAAAGGCCGGGGGCTTTGGCTGGTGATCCCACCACCACTACACCCTGTGTTGGAGGGCTAAGTGCCAAAGGCCAAGTGTGGCCGCTGTTTCAGAAGAAGGGTAGCAGAGGCAGGCAAGTAGGTAGGTGCACATGCTGTCTTCTATGAATTTCAGGAGGGAGTCAGGATTCCTTGGCATTTAGGTCTCCGGAATGAATTCTATTAAGATCCAGCAAGAAAGGATTTAAG
This sequence comes from Theropithecus gelada, assembly GCF_003255815.1. Lineage (NCBI taxonomy): Eukaryota > Metazoa > Chordata > Mammalia > Primates > Cercopithecidae > Theropithecus > Theropithecus gelada. The sequence continues at coordinate 123,278,363 of NC_037677.1, read as the reverse complement.
AATCATGGTTCAGTGTTTCTCTAAATGTGCTCCATGGATGCACGTTGCATTGGCTTCTCATGGGAAGCTTGTGGAAAATGCAGATTCCTGGGCCTCGCCCCATTCCTTAGAATCAGAATCTCTGGGATGTTGGCGGAGGAGCTCAGAATCTGTATTTTAGCGTATTTCCTTGGTGATCTGTCTGTGAAATGAGTTGTGGCCCCAGTTTGCCCTTCAAGCCTCTTAATTTCAAAGCAATGTGTTGGCTGCTCTCTGCTTCCATGAACTTCACATTCCAGGACTCTCCAAGTGTGTAGCAAACTGCATCCAATGATGAGGAGTGTTGAAGCCTGGAAGATGTATTGGGAAAGGAGAGGGTCTAAAAAGGGAAGAGGCACTTCTGCAAGCAATAGGGCAGGTCTTTATGGTGGCAAAAACATTTCTCTCCATTGGTGGCAAAAGCTGAAATGTTTCACTTTTGGACTTTGGTAAAAATGGAGACTTGTTTAGTAGGCAATAAATAATAATACATATCATTTATTGAGTGCTCAATCCTGGCATTTTATTCTGGCAACTCTGAAACATAGATGCTTCCTCCTACCACCCCTGGGTTTATAGGGCAAGAAGCAAAGGCACAGAGACATCCAGGAACTTGCCCACAGCTGGCAGTGGCAGAGCTGGAGGGAGTCCAGGTGATCTGGTGGCAGGCCCGCCTCCTGACCCCGTGCTGCCTCCAATTTGTTGACACAATTTTTACAGATGGTGAAAGATCTGCCAATGTGGGTACTGTGGGTGTGTTCTTGTGTTTTCGTTCAATTCCATTCCGTCCTATTAGGCCAGCATGCATAAAGAGTCTAGAAAGAGCCACACACTGGGGAATACAAAGGGGATCAAGACACTGTCCTTGCCTTCAAAGAGTTGGTTCTGTGGAGAGCTACAGAAAAACCCATAATGCTGATAGAACAGTATAACACTTGGGTGCTCTCAGCCAGGGGCTCTTTCTGCATAGCCTGGAGTGGTGGGTGAAACAGGAAAGGAATCAAGGAGGGCTCCAAGGTGGAGGTGACCATCAACCTGGACCTTAATTGATGAATAGGTGATTAGCAGCTAGACAGATTAGAATAAGAGTGGGGAGGAAAAACTAGACATGGCAGGCCTAGTGGCCCAGTGGGCATTGAATGGGACAAGATGGAGAACAGTGGGGTAGCAAGGGAATCAGATATGGGGGAATGGCTGGAGATGAAGTGGGAAAGTTAGGCAGGTTACAAAAAGTCCTGGGTGCATTCCTACTCTTTGTTCATTATCTCGTGTATTATTTTCTATGACTGCTGTAACCGATTACCACAATTTAGTGGCTTAAGCAATACAATTTTATGATCTACGATTCTGGCCGTCAGAAGTCTGAGATGGGTTTCCTGGGGTGGAGATCAAGGTGTTGGCAGGGCGGAGTTCCTTCTGGAGGCTCGAGGGGAGAATCTCTTTTCCTGCCTTAACCGGCTTCTAGAGGCTGCTGACTTCCTCGGCAGGGGGCCCCCTCTATCCTCTTCAATGCCACAACTTTGAGTTCCTTTTGGGTTGAGTCCTTTTCACATTGCCTCTCTCTGATTCTTTCTTCTACTTCTAAGGACCCTTAAGAGTACATTGGGCCACCGAAATAATGCAGGATAGTTTCCCTATTTTAAGTTCAGCTGATTAGTAACATTAATTCGTCTGCAACTTCAGTTCCCCTTTGCCATGTCACATAGGATATCCACAGGTTCTGGGGATTAGGATATGAGCATCTTTGGGGGCCATCATTCTGCCCCTGCATCCTCTAATCACTGAAGGCTTTTAAAATATGGAGCAACAGAGTCAGATCAGAGTTTCTGAAAGATGATCTTGGGAGCAGGTTTACCAACAGAACCACAGAACTCCTTTTTCTGCCCCTCATGGTAGACAAGACATCATTCATTTTTCTATATTCGTATTTTAATGTCACTTTATGACATTTATAGAGAAATGTGGAATGGCAAATTTAGAGGTTCACATTTTGATGTTTATTCAACTGTGTTTTCTCTACATTTTATTCATATCTTGCCTCAGCCCACAGAGAGTTTGATGTAACTTCCAAAAATGCAAGAAATGCATGATGCAGGAACAGTAGTTGAGGAAAACAAGAAAAGGGAAATTTTAAGTAGGAAAAAAAAAATGAAGTTATAGAGGGCTAGTTCACTGCTAATGGAAGCGAGATTCGTTAATGTGGTTCCAAACTTCCTAGCTCACAAAGCAGAGAGGGAAAAAGACGGTACGATAAATACAGGTGTACAGGTGAGTTGTTTAGGAGATGCCTAGCCTTCTCTGTGGCTGACACCTGAGAAGAATTTCTGCTTCAGATGCTCACAAAGCAACAGTGTTGGCTGTTGCATACTTTGTCCTTGAAAGCAGCTCTACTGGAGACAGTAATGACCTTGTAAAAAGCCAGTCTCTCACAGTGTCCTTCAATGCTAGCAGATGACCCAATACCAAAGCACATTTCACTGAAAGATCCTACAAAGCGGGTGGGTGGAGTTGGGGGGTAGTGGAAATTTTGGTTATTTATTGCCCCAAACTTAGTGGCCTAGTACAACTAGCCCAATTTATGATCTCTCCCAATTCTGTGGGTTGGACTGGGCTCAGCCAGGCAGTGGCGAGGTGGTGTCATCCATGGGCTCAACTGGATGTGGAGCATGCAGCATGGCTCCCTCCCACGCTGCTATCAGCTGTGGGCTGGGGTTCCATGCTTTGATTCTCATCACACAGCAGCAGGGTTCCAAGAGGACCATCCTAAGGGTGACGGGACAGGTGTAGCCTCTGAGCCTCTGAGGCTCAGCCTCAGAAATTATACATCACTTCCACTACATTCCATTGGTAGGAACACATTGTGAGGTTAGTCCAAATTCAAGAGAACGGTGAAATGGCGTTGTTGTCTGTGGTAAATACCCCAGATTCATTGCCTCACGCCATGAAAAGTAGGATGTGGACACACAAAGAGGGAGGCTCGGAGTAGAAGTTTAATAGGCAAAAAAGAGAAGAGCAGAGCTCTCTGTAGAAGAAAGGGGTCCTGGAAAAATGGGTTGCTGCTTCCATGGTGAAATACAGCGAGTTTTATAGATGAGCTTGAGGAAGAGGTGTCTGATTTACATAGGGCA